>NC_092876.1:190116545-190316022 GCF_028372415.1 Notamacropus eugenii
AATAGGGCAGATAGAGACATCTGAATAGTGCCATGCATAGAGAGCCTTGGGCCTATAGACAGTAAGACTAGAGTTCAAATCTTGTTATAGACAATTACTTGTTTTGTGACCTTGGGCAAGTCACCTAACCAACTTCTTTATTTTCCTTAAATGTAAAATGTGGGTAATAAAAGGACCAATCTCTAAGTACTGCTGTGAGGATAACATGAATTTTAATGTTTGTAAAGTACTTTGCAAGCCTTCAAACACTATGTAAATGTTCATTAATATATTATGATTAGACAAATAGGAGGATAACCAAGAGAAAGTGGTGTTCCTGAAGTGAAAACAGGGATTTCAGTCTATAAGAGAATGCTATCTGATGTGTAACTGATGAAGGGCTGAGTCTGGAATCAGAAAGACCGAGGTTGAAATCCTTCTCCTGATGGTTACTAGCTATGTGACCTTGGGCAAGTCACTTACCTCTATATGTCTCAGTCAATTCCACTCTGTTATCTGGGCTACCATCTTCTTTAGTGAAGGGAGTTCTTAAACCCCAACTTCTCAAAGCTGAGGAAATTATACATATATATTTATTCATATCTTATGAATGTGCCTAGCACATTGATTTTCACATATTAATTGCTTTAAGAAGTGTGTGAAATCTATTGAAATGGAAACAAGAATGCACAAATGAAATTTTAATACAGTGGTGTGACTATCTTTGCCAAGAAAACCCCAAATGAGGTGACGAAGAATTAGACTAAACTAAATAATAAGCAAATGTTAGTCAGATTACAAAAACTGAAGATCAGAGATCATGATGAGATAGAATAATTACATGTAGTTTTTTTCAAGCTCAAATGAGATCATGTATGTAAAGTGCTTAGTACTGCTTCTGGCACATGATAGGTACATAATTGTTCATTCCCTTCCCCTTTCCCTTCAAGACATTCATAGAAAGGAAGGGGAAAAGGAAAATAGGATGGCAGCAATTACTTCATCAGCTATGGTCAGATAGAGAAGGCACTGCTTCATCTTCAAGACAGATGAGAAATTCTGCCAAGATCAGGATGGGAAAGACCTCTCCCAGGTCCTAGAGATGATTTGTTCCTCACTGATTTGTTCTTCAGGGTAAGGGATCAGAGGGAGCTAGGGAGTGAACCAATAGGGACATTCTTTCAGTTTTCTGACATTGAGATTGGCTCATTGTGGGAATAGTGGTTACTCTTTTAAGATTTGGTAATATTGATTCTTCTGTTATCTCAATTTGCTGCCATAATGGAATTAGCAGTTCCCCTAAGTAAAACCAGGGCAGCTAAGCACTGCAGTGCATAGAACACTGGGTCTGGAGACAGGAAAGTCTGAATTCAAATCTCACCTCAGACATTTACCAATGTGATCTTGGGCAAGTCACTTGACCCTGTTTGTTCCTCATCTGTAAAATGAACTGGAGAAGGAAATAGCAAACTACTCCAGTATCTCTGCCAAGAAAATCCCAAATGGGGTCATGAAGGTTTGGACACAACTGAAACAACTGTACAAGAACTAAGTGTAGCTGTTAAGTGAGAAGTGTTTGGTTTTGGTTTCTGTTTCCTGCATCTTCTCAGGGATCTGGCCCTATAGTGTTATACCTTCACTTATTCACATGTTTCCATCATTGTAGACTCTTCTTTTCTACATCTCATATCTTGAGTGTAAGATTTTGATGATTTAATTTGCTCAACTAGTCCTTGCTAAGTTGCTAAGAGAGCTACCAGAGAGTTACTAGTTTGCTAGAGAGCAACTTTCAGCTAACACGCTGTGTATGGTGCACTGGTCAATGAGGACCCACTCATCAGAGCATACACAAATTAACCCTTCCTAGTGTGTTATACGGAGCATGCTGCCTTCTGGAGACCCAAGCTGTTAGAATACATAGGGTTTGTGAAAATGAACCCACAAGACATGCTATGCGAGAAACTGCAATAGTTGTGAAAGGAAAATTCTTCTCTTATCTTGCATATCCATAATGGAAGTGAAGTTGGCATTGGCTTCCAGAGAGAGAGAGACAGAGAGAGAGAGAGACAGAGAGAGAGAGAGAGAGACAGAGAGACAGAGAGAGAGAAGAGAGAGAGAAAAGAGAGAGAGAGACAGAGAGAGAAGAGACAGAGAGAGATAGAGAGAGATAGAGAGAGAGAGAGAGAGAGAGAGAGAGAGAGAGAGAGAGAGAGAGAGAGAGAGAGAGAGAGAGAGAAGAACATAGCTGGTTAAGGATACATCAAATGGACTAGAATCTTAGGGATGGCACCCTCAGAGGTAGTGTTACATGACACAGGACTTTAAAGCAGGGGTCTGGAAGACCAGAGGATGACTGTTGAAAGACAATATATCATGCCTCTCCTCCATCCTCTCTCTGTGGGTATGCCGGGAAAAGGAAATTTTGCTAGGAGGAGAGAAATGTGACAACGTGGTAAGCAAATAGGAGAGATTTAATTGCAAAACCCTCAAATGATGGTATAGAGGGTCCTTAATTCTGCTTACCTGGAGAAATAAAGAGGGTTGGCCCTGAAGGGCATAGGTTGTGTTAAAAGACCTTGTTTAAAGCTTCACAGGTTGAATTCTCACTTGTTGATATTGCTGTTGAATTATTTTTCTGTCTTGCATGGCTCTTCATGACCCCATGAGGGATTTTCTTGAGAAAGATACTGGAGGGATTTGCCAAGTCCTTCTCCAGCTCATTTTACAGATGAGGAAACTGAGGTAAATGGTACTAAGTGACTTGCCCAGAGTCCCATAGCGTGTCTGAGGCCAGGTTAGAATTCAGAAAGAGGAGTGTTCCTGACTACAGGCCTGGTGCTCTATTCATTGTGCCTCTTAAACCTTGGCAAAGGTCTTGTAGAAAACTAGCTCAGTTCTCACAGAAAGGATTTCCTGATTCTTGGTACATGTTGATGTCTCTTTTTGATGAAGATAAAACTGGCAGTTTACTCCCATTTAGATGTTTCATGTATGGAGCTCCAGGAAAGGCGAAAAGAGAGAAATGCAATCATGGCATTATTTTCACTCAGTAAAGTTCCATTATGTGTTCATTAAAAGAAGAACAGGAACAGGAACAACAAGAACAGCAAGAACAAGAACAAGAAGAACAAGAGGAACAAGAACAAGAAGAAGAACAAGAGAAACAAGAACAAGAGGAACAAAAACAAGAAGAAGAACAAGAGAAACAAGAACAAGAAGAACAAGAGGAGCAAGAACAAGAACAAGAAGAAGAATTAGAAGGAGAACAAGAGCAACAACAAGAATGATGACAAGAAGAACAAGGACAAGAAGAATAAGAGGAACAAGAACAAGAAGAAGAACAACAAGAGGAAGAAGAACAAGAACAACAACAAGAACTAGAAGGAGAACAAAAGCAATAACAAGAACAACAACAAGAAGAACAAGAACAAGAACAACAAGAACAACAAGAACCAGGAAAAGAACAAGAAGAACGACAAAAAGAAGAACAAGACTAACAATAACAAAAAGAACAATAAGAACAAGAGCAATAACAAGAAGAACAAGAAGAACAAAGCAACACCAAGAAGAAGAACAAGAAGACAAAGACGAAGACAAAGAAACTTTTATTTCAGGCAGCTACTTTTTTTTCCATTATAAAAATGGTTTATTGTTACCCCACTCCAAAAGAATCTCTTTGTATGGAATTGATTAAGAAATGCATTCTTTATCTAGCTCATTGTGTACTCACTGTTAATAATTAATAATTTAAAATAATATCTAGTAACTAACACTTATAGAGATTTTAAGGTTTGCACAGCACTTTACTCATTTTGTCTTTATAGCAACCCTGGAAGGTAGATTATATTATTATTCCCATTTTACTGATGAGGAAATCAAGGCAAAAAGAGATCAACTGGTTTGTCCAAGGTCACACAACTAGTAAGTCTCTGAAGTCAGAGCAGAATTCAGATCTTTCTGAATCTAGGTTCAGCATGCTATTTGTGCAATGTAGCTGCCTCATTATCTCATACCAATCTCTCCTTCACATAATCTATGTCCTATACAAATCTCTATCCCTCATTCTTAAACAGATAGCAAGTGTTTGAATGTATCTTGAATTGAATTTTTGAGCCCCTTTATCTCTGTGCCTTTGCCTAGTTCATTCCCCTATATCTAGTATAGACTGCCTTCCCATCCAGACTCCAATTCAACTGTGCTCTTCCCCATGAAGCCTTCTCTATCACTCTTCCTCACTTTCTCATAGGATCTGCTTTTCCTGGATCTCTCCTTTGTACTTACTATACTCTCCTCTGTAGCAATCATTTATGTCCTTGTCCTTTGCTCCTTAAAACTGAATATCAGCTCTTTGAGAGCATTACTTGCATCACTTTTATTTTTATACTTCCAGTACCTAACATAGTGCCTTGTGCATTGTCAAGAGGAGACACTGAAGTTGTATGGAGTCAGTCCCAGTGTAATATAGTAAGGATATTTGCTCAGATTGTCCTAGGATTGCTTTGTGTGGAGAGTGCAAGTCATACTCTAAAAGTAAATCCACATAAAATAACCCAGAAATAAATGCCACTTGAGGCTGCAATCACTTTTGCTTTCATCATGTATGTATTTATCTATAGAAGTATCATTTAGGCAAAGGCCTTCTAAAAGAAGATGACAAGATAAGAATTCAGGAGGAAGAGTTAGAGCATTGTCACATATATCTCTCATGATGATTAGACAACTGGCTGGCACAGTGAATAGAATCCTGGCCCTCGTCTCAGGAGAATTTGAGTTCAAATCTGACTTCAGACACTTATCTCTGTGTTTTGCTGGGCAAGTCACTCAACCTCTCAGCGTCAGTTTATTCATCTGTAAAATTGGGATAAAGACAGCACTGAATTCCCAGGATTGTAGTAAAGATAAATCTGAGGTAATGATTTAACAAATCTTAGCAAAACTTAACTATAAATACTGCCGATTGTTATTATGGTTAAACAGTGTTTAAATTTTGCAAAACACTTCAACATTATCTCATCTAAAACTCATAAGAACCTTGTGAAGAAAGTACTACAAGAATTATCATCCCAATTTTTCATGAGGAAACTGAGGTCCAGAGAAGCTAAAAGACTTGTCCAGAAACACAGAGCTAGTAAATGTCAAAAGCAGAATTTAAACTCAAGATTTCCTGACATTCAAGTCCAGATGTCAATCACCATGCTGCCTCCAAAATTATTTTACTGCAGGTTTTTTTTTTGTGATTTTCTACTTTCAAACTTTCACCCAAGTTCTGTCCTAGTCTGCTAAGAGTCTTGGAACAGAGAAAAAGAATTTCAACTTGTAATACCCCAAGTGAAAGTTTTAGGTGTTAGACACTGTCTGGTGAACTTGACTTCACATAGAGTGGACAGTCCAAGACAAGTCACATGCAGATACAAACAGCAACATGTCTAAACATCTTCAAGTCAAGCAGGTTTTTTAATTTTATAAGCTGTGATCCACCCCAAACTTTCTGTGAGATGACAGTTTTTATCAGAGCTTTTCATTAGTCATGGTTATTTGTAAAGTGAATGAACTGTTTTCAAGCCTGCCAAGCTTGGATAGACACCAACTTCCTGTGTTCCCCCTTGATACTTCATGGGATTGTTACTGGCACAAGCAGATTTCCAGTTACCAAAGCAAAGAACAGAAATAGATGAGATTTTTATAGGGTTTCCAAGATTTTTGGTGGAAATTCTTAGAGCAAATTCTTGTTAAGATAACAGAAGATCTAAGCCAAAATTCCAAAAAAGTCCTACTCGAATTGCTTTCCTTCTTAAAAGATGTCATTGTATGTCTGTATCTGTACAGCTTCAGTGAAGTGGAAGGTTGAATTCAAGGCTGTCCTCTGAGAATTTTGAGTCACCTGAAGGGAAAGAATCAGCTTTTAATGGTGGATGCCCCACCACTTGTTGGACTTATCCCACAGATCTTCTTGATCTATTATATACATCCTATTTCTAAACAGTGACTGCAATTCCCAGAGCAGTGGTCAAGGGTGATTCTTTATACATTGCGAAAGCCTTCTTCTCATTCTCCAAGAACCATAGCTTTAAGACTACCACTAGAACTATTTTGTTCTGAAGTATACTTTTGTATTGGATGATGGGGAACAGACTAGGAGGATGATAACTCTGGCATTTCACTCAGGGATAACTGAGGGTTTGACTGGAGAAACCTTGGATTTCAAGGGGTAGAAGTGTGTGGCTGCTTCCAAAGGAGATGCAGAGCAAGTGAGGAGGATCATGGGAAAGAGGAGTGAGGGGTAAGGGAGCAAGTGGATGAAACTGGAGATTGCTTCTGACAAGGGTGAAGTGAAAAGTAAAATCAGGGGCCCCAAGAAAGAATCAATTGATGCTTTCTCATCTTTCCACTCTGGGACAAAAATCTTACCTTCCCTACCCTAGATATAACTTTGCCTATCCACACTTCATAGTAAAAGAGCATTAAGTATATAGATAGTGAGAAATTTTTAAAGATACTAACTATTGGATGGCCTTTATTAGGGATTTTAGGACCTATATTTACTGAAAACCTGGTCTAGATTTTATTATTATTAATTTATTTGAACAAACTGATATTTATTTATTTTTAATCACATTAAATTTATTATTAGTTGTTCATGATGCAAACTTTTCTTTTTCCAACTTGCCAATTATTGTTGTATAATCCCCTCAGTCACTCAGGCTTACAAGGTAGGTGTCATCTTCTGCCATTTATTCACCCCTCATATTCAATCTGTTGCCAAATCTTGTCAATTCTTCCTTCATAACATCTCTCTTGTATGCACCATTCTTGCCTCTAACACAGTCACTACCATGATGGAAGCCCTTGTCACCTTATACCTAGACCTTTTGATTGGTTTTCCTGCCTCAATTTTCTCTTCTCACTCCAGTTCATATTCCACTGAGCTACCAAAGTGATCTTCCTAAGGTGTAAGTTTGTCCATATCAATTTATTCCACTCCCAAATCAACAAACTTCAGTTTCTCTTCATTGTCTCAAGGATCAAACACAAAATCTTGGTTTGGTTTTTAAAGCCTTTCATAAAGTGGCCCCTTCCAGTCTTCTCACACCTTACTAGTGACTCTAGTGTCTTTCTTGTTCTTTACATAAAATACTCCAGCTCCTGACTCCTTGTATTTTAATTGGCTGTTTGTTATACTTGGAATGTTCTCCTTTCCTCCTGCCACTTCCTCATTACTCTAGATTCAGCTAAAATCTCAACTTCTGTAAGAAGCCTTTCCTGCACACTCCAGTCCCTGAATTATCTTCAGTTGATCCTGTATACATCTTGTTTTGGGGCAGCTAGATGGCACAATGGAGAGAGTGCCAGGCCTGGAGTCAGCAAGGCTTAGCTTCCTGAGTTTAAATCTGACCTCAGATACTTAGAAACAGTGTGACCCTGGACAAGTCACTTGACCCTCTTTGCTTCAGTTTCCTCATCTGTAAAATAAGCTGGAGAAAGAAATGATAAACCACTCCAGCATCTTTGCCAATAAAACCCCCAAAGAGGTCACAAACAGTTGGATGTGACTAAAAAACAACTGAGCAAAGCAAATGTCTTGTTTTTACATAGTTGTTCGCATGCTCTCTCCCATGTTAGATTGTGAGTTCCATGAGGGAACTTAAGAAATATTTGTTGATTTGACTTGACTTGACCTCACTAATAAAAAAAGCAAGTATTATACACAGAAAGTTATAGGATTTGGAAGACCTGCATTCAAGGAATAAAGACCACATTCTTTAAATTGACATTAAAGGTCCTTCACAATCGCAGTCAACCAATCAACTATTGTGTGTCAAGCGCTGTGCTAAGCAAGGCAGATTTAAAAGAAATAAAAGAAAAGAGGCAAAAGACAGTTCCTTCCCTCAATGAGCTCACAACTTAATAGCAGAAAAAAACAAGCATATATTTATATATGAACAAGCTATATATGGGAATAATAGGGGGTAAATTGAAAAGGAAAGCACTAGAATTCAGAAGGATTGGGAAAGGCTTCCAAAGAAGATGTGGAACTATTTGTGCCTTGAAGGAAAGCCAGTAGACCAAGATGAGGGAGAGCATTACATATGTGAGGGACAGCGAGAGAAAATGCCAGAATTGAGAAATGGAATGTCTTGACAATCTGACACCAACCTGCCTCTCATAGGTCACCTAAGGGGAAGTAACATCCAAAATCCAAGTGTATTGGATCAGAATAGGCCTAATTTAAAGACCAGCTCTACTTTTTCACTCCAAAGTCCAGCCAAGGGTGAGAATCTTTGTATATGAATTTATAAATATGGAACTAATCATAACTATGCTCAGCTTCTAATTTTTACCTACTTTGGAATTCTGAGTCAAATTAAAATTGACATCATTTTTTTCCAAGACAGATAAAGTCTCTGAATCTCAGTTTCCACATCTATAAAAAGGAGTTGTACGACATGATTTCTAAAATACCTTCATGATCAAATTCTTATAATCCTGTGATCATGTACAGACTTAGCTCACATTACAGATAAATCCTGATTAATTTGAATAATGAATCTCCTGAAATGGTCACATTATTTGAATTTACACTGCATGTTTCTATTGGGTTGGAATCAATTACCATATTTTACATAATAATATCTTTAAATATATGTAGCAACTTTAGTGTCCTACTATTGAAGACCAAGCTATATTCCCTTTCTCCAACTCCTAAAATCATGCGTAGTAGTAGATTGAACACTGGATCTGGAGTAAGGGAGACCTAAATCTCTATCCCACTATAAACACTTACTAACTTTGTGACCAGTATAAGTTCCCTGACATCTCAGTTTCCATTTCCTCAACTATAAAATGGAGATATCAAAACCTATTAACTATTTCACAACATGGTTGTGAAGTTCTAACAGCAAAATGCTTTGTACACTTTACTACACAGTATAAAGATAGGTTTTATTAATACTCTTTCTTGGGGTCCTACAAACACACTTTCCTGATAGCGTTCTTTATCCATGGATGCCTCATTTTCATCTATTAAAATCCTGCCTCTTCCTATGCCTATGGATGGCCATCTATTACTGCTTCACTGAACCCTTCCCAGTTGAAAATGATATTTCCTTCCTTAAAACTCTCACAAACTACTTTGTTTTTCTGTTAAATGTTCAGTATGTACTTCTTTGTGTTGCAAATATTTGAGTACATGTTTTATCTTTCCCTGTTAGACCACAAGCTCTTTGAAGGCAAGGACTTTTATGCAGCAGTATGGCATAATGGAAAGACCTCTGAATTTGGATTCAGGAGGACCTGGATTTGATTTTTGCCTTTAACGGTTTCTAGTTGTGTGATCTTAGGAAAATCAGGTAACATCTCTAAGCCTCAGTTTCCTCATTTGAAAAATAGGGATAATGTATGGTACCTCTAAAAGTAAATGAAATAACATACAGGAAATAATACACAGTGTGTCTCAAAAGTCTTAGTTAGATTTTAAGTTTAATAGCTTAAAACTAGGACTTCGCTTTACCCACTTTAGAATTCTGAGACAAAGTAAAATTGAGACCATCTTTTCCATGAAACATGAGGTCTCTGGACTTCAGTTTCTACATCTGGGAAAATGACTTATATCATGTGATTTCTAAAGTCTCTTCCAGATCAGATTCCTATAATCCTGCCATTATAGAATTGTGATATGTATTTGAAATACTTCATAAAGCATGTTGATTCATAAATTTAAAGAACATTTAAAAAAGATTTTGCTAACTCATCTACTCACAATCAACAAATTGAATGAAATGAAAAGCTTTTTCAAAGTACACAGAGTCAGCAGAGAAGGTCAAAATCATGTGGGCACAAGATGAGGTGATTATTATACTTTGTCTTCATGGATTTGTACTGAGGTTGTTTTCAGTAAACCTATGAAAGATGAATTTACATCCCTGGGTTTTCCTTCCATAAAAGTCATTTTATCTAGTAATTCAATAGTCTATAAATTAATTATCAGGTTAGCAATTTATTCAAAGATAGTTTTGCCTGAACTGTCTTCAATGAAAACAATATTATGTTAATAATAAAACCTCACATTTTTACAGGTATTAATATCAGTGAAAAGAACAAGGTAAATAATTTGACATCAATCAAAAAATTAGTACAGAGACTTAGAACAGTGCCTGGGACATGATACTTAATTTTTTGTGGTTGTTGCAGTTGTTGATAAGGTAGAAGCTCTACAGCACATTGCTGTCAACTAGGAAAATTTGTCACCTATTCATTCCTGGCAAGATATGGCTTGGTGACTAGAACTGCATCAGAATTTCACTATTCAGTCCTTGTATTTCAGACGAGGGTAGTGACGTAGTGAAGTAGATAGAGTGTCATGTCTAGACTCAAGAAGACCTGAGTTCAAATCTAGCCTCAAACACTAACCAGCTGTGTAACCCTGGGCAAGTCACTTAATGCTGTTTGCCTTGGTTTCCTCATCTGCAAAATGAATGGGAGAAAGAAATGGAAAACTACTCCTATATCTTTGTCAAGAAAACCTCAAATAGAGTCATAGTTGGACACAACTGAAAGGACTGAACAACAATAACAATTCATGGACTAAGAGATGACAAAACTCTATACTACAAATGCATACCTCAAAATATCCTTGAGAATTAACCAATAAACTGCAATGAAAACAGACAATTATCACAGAATGAAACCTTATTGTCTTGACCTAACAGTAAGTCATAAAAAATGCAAGAGCAATGGTTTTAATGGATGCCACCATTTCAAATATTCACAATCTTCAGGATGCATGGAACAAAATCTTTACAAACATAGAGACCTAGCAGAGAAGGAAATTTTGTGGCAACACAATGCAGTTCATATCATCCTGGTTGTCTCTTTTGCTACCACAGCTGCTAACCCAAAAACGAGAACTCCAGAGGATATATCAGCAGGATAGTTCATCCACTTCTTACAAGGCAGCACCTAATTCCGTCAAAAGCAAAGCACAAGCAAAGCTTAGAGGCTCAGGAAGAAAGCAGATGAAATTCAGTTTTATGCTGATAGTAACAATCCAAAGCACTTTTATGATTCCCTGAAAGCTATTTATGGACCAGAAACCTATGGTGCATCACAACTACTCAGTGTTGATGGAATCACATTAGTTAGTGATAAGGACATGATCCTAGAGAGATGGGCTGAACACTTCCATAGTGTTCTCAACAGACCATCATCAGTCAATGCTTTGGCCATTCACTGTTTACCTCAAATTGAAGTCAGTCCCTCCTTAGCTGGACTTCCAACTGAAGAAGAGGTTTTGAGGACCATTAGGCTCCTTTCATGTGGCAAAGCACCTGGTGCTGATTCTATTCCAGATGAGATTTACAAGGTAGGGGAACCATGGTTCATACAAAAGCTGATTGAAATTTTCCAGGTTATATGGCAAGAGGAGGTTATCCCCCAGGAGTTCAATGATGCCTCCATTGTCCATCTCTAAAAAGGTAAAGGGAATAAATTGTCCTGCACAATCACAGGGGAGGTCTCTCTCTCTTTGTCATTGCTGGCAGAATTCTTGCTAGAGTCCTCCTTAATAGGCTGATCCTTCACCTGGAAGATGAGTATATACCTGAGAGCTAGTATGGCTTCAGAAAGGGCTGAGGAACAGTCGATATGATATTTACTGCCTAACAACTTCAGGAGAAATGGGAGGAGCAGAACAGAAGTCCGTACACAACGGTTATAGATCTGACCAAGACCTCTGACACTGTTAGTCATGATGGCTTATGCAAAATTATGTCAAAATTTAATTGCCCAGAGAAGTTCATCAATATTGTATGTCAATTTCATGATGGCATGTTTGCCTGGGTTCTGGATAGAGGACAATGTTCTTGGGCCTTCCCAGTCACCAATGGAGTGAGACAGGGCTGTGTACTTGCTCCTATGCTTTTCAGCATGATGTTTTCAGCCATGTTGTCAAATGCTTTCAGTGAGGATGAATACTGCATCAAGGTCAACTACCATACTGATGGTAAGTTCTTCGATTTGAAAACGCTACAAGCCAAGGCCAAAGTAGAGGGAGTGTTGATGCATGATTTTCTGTTTGCAGATGATTATGTACTCCATGTAGCCTCTGAAGCTAAGATGCAAAAAAAGTATGGATCAATTCTCTATTGCCTGTGCTAATTTTGGCCTAATAATTAACACCATGGAAACACAGGTGCTCCATCAGCCACCACCACACCATCCATATGTGGAACCATAGGTTACAACAAATGGAGGGGTTTTAAAAGCTATGGATAGGTTCACTTACCTTGGTAGTGTACTTTCCAGGGATGTATATGCTGACAAGGAGGCTGATGCACACATTGCCAGAGTTAGCTCAGTGTTTGGGAGACTCCAAAGAAAAGTTTGGGAGAGAAGAGGTATTGGACTGACTACTAAACTGAAAGTGTACAGAGCTGTTGTGCTGACCTCATTGTTATATGCCTGTGAAACATGGACAGTTTACCAGCGCCATGCCAGGAAACTGAATTGCTTCCATTTGAACTGTCTTAGGAAGATTCTGAGGATCTCCTGGCAGAATAATATGCCAGACACTGAAGTCCTTGCTTGAGCTCAACTGCCAAGCATTCAAACTATGCTTCAAATAGTGCAACTCCGATGGGCTGGCCATGTTGTTTGAATGCAAAAAGACTATTTTATGGAGAACTTACATGGGGCAGGTCATCACATGATGGTCAGAAGAAATGATACAAGGACACTCTCAAGAACTTTGGATTTGACTGTGCAACATGGGAGACACTGGTACAGGACCATTCAGCATGGCATGCCCACATCAGAAAGGATACCGTGCTCTATAAGCAAAGCAGAATTGAGATAGCACAAAGTGAATGTAGTATGCAAAATTTGGAGTATCCACCCCAAATAGTCACATGGACTATTTGTGCCCAGTCTGTGGTAGAACATTCTGAGTTCATATATTCACAGTCGTGCACATTGATACTTCACTTTATCATGGTGATGTCATTTTGGTCCTCTGAGAATAGAGGACAACAAACAAACAAACAGCTACAACTGTAATTCAGATGATTCTGGAGGAGAAAGTGAGACTGGTGACCTTGCACAGTTCTCCCTCACTCAAATCTAAGTCAACTGCAAGTCATAGCATCTTCTTGATGTCATAGTCCTCTTTGAGAATGAAGGACAAACACAACCTGTGAGTGAGTAGCAGCTCACCAATGTTCTTCCCCCACCAAAAAACTGCTTTTTTTCCCATGGGTTTACTGGCTACATTTCTTGCTCAAAGATCAAGCCTCAAACCCAATTCACTCTGAAGCTCATAGACTAGACAACAAGTCCCCAACCAGCTAGCACAGAATGAATTTAAATGCTAAATACTAATTGTTTCTCTTTTACCCAGGAACCCTTAGGGTCTTCTCCTCCCAGTTTGATTTTTTTTTTTAATTAAAGGGGCCATCCCTTGAGCAGCTACTTAAAGAAGACTATTTATTGAATAGACATATCTCACTCAAAGCAAGAATGCTATAAGAACTTAGCCTAAAAGGGCCAAGGTCTCATATTGCATCCTGGGCCATCTCCAGTTGTCCTGATGAATATCAGGCTACTAGATCCAGATGTCTCAGGAGAAGAAAGTGAGGTTGGTCACCTTGCACATCTCTCCCTCACTCAAATCAGAGTTAACTGAAAGTCATGTCATCATCTTTATGCCATGGTGCTCTTCAAGAACAAGGACAAACACAACAACAACACAACAATTGTAATCAAAAATGTTAACAATGATCCTATAGAGGATGAGTTTACAAAATAATATTTTTATTCAAATACACAAATTAGTTTTTTTATCTACTTTTTAATAGTCTATAGAATATTAATATTTAAAATTATAGAAAGATAATTTGTCCCAAGCATTATCAAGTCAGAAAAAAACAAAATGATAATACCGATTGGGGGCAGCTAGGTGGCACAGTAGTTAGAGTGCTAGGTCTAGAGTCAGGAGACTTATCTATGTGAGTTCAAATCTGGCCTTAGGCACTAGTTCTGTGACCCTGGACAAGTCAGTTTCCTCATATGTAAAATGAACTGGAGAAGAAAATGCAAACCACTTCGGTATCCTTGATAAGAAAATGCTAAACAGACTCACGAATTTGGACATAACTGAACAATAACAAACAGCAATACTTAACAAATAATACTCCAAGTTTTTTATTAAGATCTATTATATCGACTGTCTTATTGATGTATACAACAGTTGCATGCAGTCTGTATAGAAAATATTATTCACATTTGTAAATGTGGAAAAAATTCATATTTGAATATGTAGCACAGGAAGGTCAGACTAGCATGGTCTGAGAGCCCAGGGTTCCACCAGTTCAATAGAACATGATGTTTCCTGACAATATAATGTAATAGTTACATTAGCAAAACTTTTGCTGAATTCCATTCTGCTGAATATATGAGAAGTTCCAAAGTCGACCTTGATGGAATAATGTGGTTGTCCTTACAGTAAAAAACTTTGTACAATTCAGAATAATGTCACATTCTTCATGTCAAAGCTTTGTTATTATATAAGAGAAATTATTACTTAATCCAACTACTCATAGCAATAATGAAATAATTTTCTTATCAAACTATAGTATATATCTGCTGAAATGTACTTGTTTGGGGCAAATGACTTCATCCATATAACCAAATGAACCATAACAATAAAGGGGAGATCTCTTCCCATCAAGGAAAAGGTAAACTTCTCTCTACATTGTTGTTATTATTATTATTAAACAGACAAAAGGGAAAAAGAAACCTCAAGTCCTTCAATGTGGAGGGAAAGTACAGTACAGGGAAGATAGAGCATGTTGGAATCAGAACAACCTATATTCAAGTCTCCACTCTGAAATATACCACTCTGTCTTACCCTGGAAAATTTACTCAGTCTCACAATGGTCTGTGCAATCCTGTAAGATTGTATGTGGCAGTACTTGTAGTAAACCATATTGGTAAAAAAAGTGCTTGTACTGAGGGTTCTCTATGTAAGTGATACCAAACTCAGATAGAAACAGGGGCTACTAAACTATATATAAAGATCCCTGTGGTCTATATATTTATTTAGAAAACAATATCTTGGCATTATCTCTGTTTTGCTGTATTTTTATTTATTTTATTAACCATTTCCCATTTACATTTTAATCTGATTCTGTCTCCTTCAACCCACCAGCTGTGTGTTTGGCACTCTGCTCTATACCAAAGAAATAATAATTCTGCTCCTCAAAATGATGTGTAGGGAGGGTTGATCAGCTATTTTGAAACTTTTACTAATTGATAGTATTAATAGAAGCAGAAAATCTTTGATGGAAAATATATGGCACTCTACCACTGAAAGAGGCACATAAATTTCATTTTGTTTACTCCTAATCCCAAATTTTACCCACAACATTACTGATCTATTTCATGACAGGAAGACAAGCACATTGTTATACAATGTGAATGTTCCAGAGGAAGTATTTAGGAACACACCATCTGGGAACAGATAGAGTCTGACTGGGGCAGGGTACAGACAATCATCACATTAATCCTAAATACTTTTTTTCTTTTAATGAAAACATTTCATTAGCTTTCCCCTTTGTCTATTACATGACACCACTGACTTGTATTGATTCTTCACTCCTCTAAAATCCTTAAATCTTTATCAAAATGTTGTCTAAAACCATGTTGTATTTTCTGTAATTTTTTGAACCCATATAAGATTTCTCTCTATTGTAAATGAAATTAACTTGATCTATCCTATTAAGTTATTTTTTGATCTTGATTCTATGATCTCTGTATTAGTTTTTCCTCCCACCTTTCTGCCAGCTGTGAGTTTGGTATGCATGAGCTCTATGCCTTTACTCAGTTATTAATAAAGAGAAAAAAAATAACATAACCTCTGGAGCACTCCATTGAAGGTCTTCATCCAAGTTGACATGCACCTATTGTCTACTCTTTGAGTACAGCCATTCAGCTTGAATTCAGAGTGGAATAGGTTGCTCCATGAGCAGTGGGTTCCCCCTCAATGGTGGTCCTTAAGTGGAAGTTGAATGATTATGAATCAAATATCTCAAAGTGGGGATTCATTTGGGCAATTTGGTTGGACTGAATGATCACCAAGGTCCCTTCCAGCTTTGAAATGTGGTAAATTTATGATAATGTAATACTGTCTTCTGGCTTGCATCTCTCCTTTACTCTCACAAGAATTTCATGAGAAGTGTTATCACATACTTTACTGAATTCTAGGTAAGTATCTGTAGAATTCCTTTGATCTAGTAATTGTCAAAACAGGAGGCAAGATTCATCTGGTATCACCCGTTCTTGAAGAATTCATGTTCTATCTCTATGATCATCTCTACATTGTCTAGATTTTAACCATTTCTTAAATGACATTCCTGAAATGTTATAAGTAATAGACATCAGGCTTACTAGTATATAGCTTTTAGTTGATAGTCTCTTCCCTTTTTGAAAACCAGATTTGGACTCTTGTTGCCCCTTAATGTCTTCTATTAGGATCTTTCTTTCATATGTCTTTGACAGTGGCTTAGAAAATGACACCCACTAGTGTCCCCCTCCGCTGGCTCGATCCCTAAATTTCATCTAATCCAGGTGTTTTAAACACATCAAAGACTTAAAATTATGTCTCGTTATCTCTTTCATGTTAGTTATCAACTCCCCATTAGCCATATATGTTATGTCCTTTCTAATCTAAAGATCTTGCTTATTAGCGGAGAAATTTAAATTTTAGCCATCATGATTACTGTTTTCAGTTATCTGGACAGTGGTCCTTTCCTCATATTAGTCTATTCCCCCCAAAGTATTAAATGCAAGCCTAAAATCACATAATAAGTATTAAGGTTAAAGTATATGACATTATTGTTATAGTGGTATGTCGTATTTTTGGTTTTGTTCCTTGTTTCTAAACTTAAATGTAAATTGGTGGGTGGATTTTCTGTGTATTCACTTCAGCCTTTTCATATAATTCTCATTTCTCCTCATTTAAATTGCTTTTTTTCTCCAGAGAATGATTTTTGAAGTAATTTAATTTGTATCTTTTGTTTTTTATGCATCACTAAAATTTCTGCCAGTATTGCCCCACCCTTTGCCTCTCCCAGATAGCCAATCCCATATAACAAATGATATTTTGAGAGAGGGAGGGAGTGAAAAAGAAAGTAAGTGAGAAAGAGAGTGAGACAGGAACAGTGACAGACAGAGACAGAGAGATGGACATAGGGAGACAGTCAGCAATAAAGATCAATTCATAAAAAATTCTCAAAATAAGTGCAGTGTATAATACTTGTGACCCTCCTTCCTCTGGGAAGAAACAGAATGCGAGTATGTTCTCAAATCTCTACTTTGGAGTCAGGATTGTTCTTTATAATTTTGAAACATTGACTTTTGATTGTTTTATAATTCTTCTTTCTATTTACATAGTTGTATTTACTGTATATTTTGTTTTCTAAATACTGCTTACATTCTGCCAGGCCTAGAGGCCTGAGGGCTACCCGAGTCTTACCTTACCTGTCCCAGGTCTTCGGTTGGCCAAACCGGATAAACGTATGAGAGAAGAGACTTTCCGGAGTCGAACAAGGGTTAGGCTTTATTCAGGGTCCTGGTTATATGTGCAGGGGGAGCTCTTCCTTAGGAGGGAGAGAGAAAATCTTCCAAGGAGGCAAAGATCTTACGATAAGAGATTGGAAGCAGAAGTGTAAGTGGGGAGAGAGGGGGAGGGGAGAGCGGAGAGAGGAAAAGGGAGGAGAGGCCTTCTGTCTGTCAGGGCCCCTCCGCGCTAAGAGCGCCTTCAGGCTTTCCTGACCCCAATTAAGCTCTCCAGCCGCATAGTTTGCATCTGAATACCGTGCCTGTTAGATAATAATAGGTGTGCCCAGACCCGGGACAGTCTCGAGGGGGATGCTCCTCCCATCACGTTTCTCACGGGAAGAGGCGGAAATACACGAGATTGCTCGGTCTCACTCCTCGATTCCCTGCTGTTTTCTGGGGGGCCTCATGAGAACTCTAAGATTTAGAAGTTCCCACCTTTACCTGCCCAAGACTGTCCACATGGAATTGAGCTTCCATCCCCAGCAACATTCTGCATCAGAAATCTTCCCATTTTTCTCTGAATTCATCATGTTCATTATTTCTTAGAGCACAATAACATTCCATTATAATGATGTGCCATGATTTAGTTATTCCCTTTGATAGGCATCCACTTTGTTTCTAATTCTTAGCTATCACAAAAAGTCCTGCTTCAAAAAATTTGTTTTATATAGCTAGTTTCTGGGTCAAAAGATATGGACATTTTAATCACTTTATTTGCATTAGTTAAAATTGCTTTCCAAAACAATTGTAGTAATTAATAACTCAAACAAATAATTCACTAATATTCCTAATTTTTCATAATCCCTCCAACAATTATGATTTTCATATTGTGTCATCTTTATCCATTTCTAGGGTCTGATATGAAAATTCAGGGTTGTTTTGATTTGGTCAATAATCTGGAGAAATCTTTCTTATTATTGTCAATATTTTGTAATTCATGTTTGAAAATTATTGTTCATGTCTTTTCACTACTTACCTATTGAGAAATGGATTTTGGTGAAATATGTGTGCATTTAAGTTTGGGTATGTGGGTATGGGTGTGTATATATACCCACATGGTTACACATACAAACATATATGAGTAAATGTGTGTTTACCTACTTTCTATAGATCTTTGATAACAAATCCAAATGCTTTTCTTAGAAAACTGATACAAATACTTTCCCCCCCCATTCAACCACTTCTATTCTTATTCTAATCAGCAATTTTATTGTACTAGTTAGTAATCTAGTACTAGATAATAATCTAAACAGTAATTTTGTTGGTGGAGAAGCTTTGTTTTATCTAATTAAGGTTATCCATTTTATCTTTGCAGTTGGCTCTATCCTTTATCTTACTGAACATGTATCTTTTTTACATATAACTGAAAAAAAGGTATGTAAACTATTTTTCTTCTGATTTTTATGGTATGATATTTAATATTAAAGTCACATAACCGTATAGGTTTAATTATAGAATATGCTGTAATGTATTATTCTAAACCTAATTTCTGGCAAAGTTGTCTAGTTTTCCCTGAATTTTTTTTAAATTAAAGAAATACTATCATGAGTAATTTATATTTTCCAATCCATTAAACTCTGTTACTGAGTTCCATTGTTTCTGATTTTCCCCCTTTCTAACATATTCTATTAATCCACCTCTCTACTTTTTAACAAGCAACAAAGGAGTTAGGTGGGGCAATGGAATTCTGGAAAGCTTTGGAATCAGGAAGACCTGAGTTCAAATGTGACCTCATACAGTTACTAACTGTGTGACCCCAGGCAATTTTTTAAATGTCTGTTTGCCTCAGCTATGAAATGGAGATAATAATAGCACCCACTTCCCAGGGTTGTTATGATAATTAAATGAGATAATAATTGTAAACTACTAAGCATGCTTCCAGCCAGAGAGTAAGCATTAAATAAATGCTGTTCATTATTAGTAATAATAACAAAAAGTTGGAGGCCCTTTCTCCCCAAATTTTTGCCATTATTTCCCTTGATATTCTAGACTTTTGGTTCAAATTATTATGAAAGTATTTTTAATCAAGTTCTATAAAGGATTTCTTTGATAATTTGATTGGAATACTATGAAAACTGTAAATTTTCTTTGGTCATATTATCATATGTTTTATTGCTATTGTTAAATTGACATGGAATGTTTGTGAGCATTGAATATTTCTCCAATTACATAAGTTCTTCATTTCTTTAAGGAGCATTTTGCAACTGAATACGCACATAAACACATGAATATATGCATGTATGTATATATTTTTATTTATTAGAAATGGGATTTTCGGTTTTATTTTTGCTTCTTGGATCTTATTATTATACAAAAATGCTGTAGAATTCCAAGGGCTTGCAAGATTGCTGAAACTATTATTTGTCTCAATTAGTATCTTTACTAATTTCCTAATATTCTCTAAATAAATGATCATGTCACTAACAAATAGGAGGTGTTTTATTTTCGCTGTACCAATGATTTAATTTGATATACCTTTATTCCTCTTTCCTTATTTCCTTTTTTAACATTTCCTTAACCATATAAAAAATGATTGGGAGAATGATACCTTATTAATCCATTTATTAGGAAAACTTCTGGTGAATCTCCATTTAACATGATGCTATACACACACACACACACACACACATACACACACACATATATATACATATGCAAAACCTCTGTGTCTATTCTCTGTAGATGGTTGTTTGTGAGTAGTTTTTTTTTTTTAGTTGGGAAGTGTGTTTTTGTTTTTTATATAAATGATGAGTGAACTTTTTGAAAGGTTTCTTTGTATCAATTCAGAAACTAATGCAATTTCAAACATCTTTACTCTAATTTAATAATTAAGGTTTCTTCATGTGATCTGTCCTTGAACCTCTAGAATAAATCCAGTTCATTCATAATGAATGATTTCTTGCCTGAATTGCTGTAGTCTATTTGACAATATTTCATTTAAAGACTTTGATTCAATATTCATAAATGACATTGCCCCATAGGACTGTGCTTTATCTGTCCTGGCTTAGTTGATAGTATTATATTTGTCTAATAAAAGAAGTCTGGTAGAGTGCTTTATTTCTCAAGTTTGACAATAATTTTATAGTATTGGTTCTTTATTGGTTCTTGAATAGTAACTTTTAAAAAAAAATGTTTGATAGAATTTTCTTATGTATCCATGAATAACAGGGGTTCATCCAACCACCCATATGGTGGTTCCTTTATAACTAATTTTTTTTCTTTTTTCTTTCTTTCTCCCTTCCTTCTCTTTGTTTTTCTTTCCTTCCTTCCTTCCTTCCTACTTCCCTCCCTCCCTTTCTATTTTTAGGTATGGTTTTATGTTGAATTTCTAAATTTTAAATCTATATTTGGGGCAAGGGCAGAAGGAAGAAAATAGTTGATAATTTCATATATTTTAAAGGAATAGAAAGCTGTGCATAACAGATTTGTAGTCTGTAGAATCAAATATAAATTTCCTTGTTTTGATTTTAAATCCCTTCACTAGCTGGTCCCATACTATTTCCTTTTTGGACTTCACTGCCCTCTCTATACTTTAAGGTCCCCTTACACTGACTTTCTTGCTATTCCTCAAACATGACATACTTTTCACTTTGTCTCCTGTGGCTGGAATGCTTTTTATTTTCCTCCTCATTTCTGCCTTTTGACTTCCCTGGATTCCCTCTACATTCAGCTGTAATCTCACCTGCTATAAGAGGCCTTTCTCAGTCTCTCCTCTCCTTTTATCTCTCCTTTAGTGGTTTCCCTCAGAGATTACTTCCCATTTAAAGTTATATGTAAGATATAAGTAATATACATGCATACACATATTTGTTTGCATGTTGGTGCTACCATTATACTATGAGCTCTAAACAGGACCATGTTTTGCGATTCTTTGTAATCTGAACACTTAGCATACTGCCTGACACAGTAAATACTTATTCAATGTTCACCAACATCAAAATAACTTGCTAATACACAACTAGTGAGAGTCAAAAGCAGTATTCATAACCATGTCTCTCTTGACTCCAAGTTTAGTGTTCATTTCACCATAGCACACTGCTTCTGAATTTACCAAAGAAACACAGGAGCAATTAACTTTTGTGGTACTAAAATGCCCTAAAAATGTTTACACAAGTTAGAAACATCTTTAAATCTTTAAAGGTGCTCCTGTATTACAGTAATACTTTTTGCCACTTTCTTTATCTTCTTTCCTATTATGTAAGTGTTTAGCTATGCATTAAAGGCATGTCAACATTGTCCTGGCTGATGAGGAACCTGTCCATTTTAGTACATTGTTGTTGGGAACTTCCTGGTGAAGAAGCACCTTCTACTGAGAACATTCACTTCTCTAGCTCATTAGATAATATGCTTCTGTATTGCATGCAAAATATAATTTAATTGACCAAATACAGTTATGAATCACACTTAAGGAGCACTCCTGTTATGAAATGAATTATGTATGTAAAAAGCATAAGTGGCCTCATCTGTAACATGAGGTTACCAATCAAAGGGTAAGGAAGCAAATAATCCAACAGTTCATCATGACTCTAAAAGTGAGCAGCAGGAGCAAGCTGTTGAAAAGAGGAAGTGCTCCAGGGTTGAATCACCTCATTGCTGAGACTTCTAAGACTTTAAGGAACTGCTTGAAAGTTGATCTTTGGCTATTGTCCTGAATGGCATACGGGGGAAAGGTGGAACGACAGTGAAAGAGGGAGCCTCAACGATGATCTTCAAAGAAAAATGATGTTGATTGGAAGAGAGGGAAAAGTGAAAAAAAATGTAATCTACTGTCATAACTAAATATTCATTATGGATTTTTCTGTAGGCATCCTGCTGCAAAAGCTGGCACAGATGGCACAGGAAGCACAAAGATCATGGGGTATGGAGATTGCCCCAGAAGTCTAGTAGATACCTTCCTTGTGAGCTGACTATGTCACAAAGTACACCTTGGATGTTCAGTGCCTTTTCCAATATTGTGCAAATATATTGTATTCCAGAGAACCTGCTGAAAATGATAAGGACATAATATACCAACATGACTAATATCTGTTTACTGAATGAATAGGGAAATAAGTCAGTGTGAGAAAGAATGTGATGTAAAGGTACTGGTACCCCTTACTAGAAGTATTGTCTGTAGCTTGGCTCATAAGAAATTCTTAATCAACTCTAAGAGAAATGGAGTGTAAAGATGAAAAAAAAGTAAATAAATACAGGCCTAGCTCACCATAGTACACAACAGATGACACCAACCTGGCAATAAGAGGATCTTCAAGAGAGTGAAAACTTAAGAGAAATACAGTTGGTGGGGAGAATGGAATAAAAATAAACAATAACCAAATTAAAAGAAGAGAAGAAAAAGGAGAAATCTGAAGATACCAAAAAGGAGAATGGGTACAAAATTATAGTTGGTTCTGCTATAAGATAATATGTGCGTTCCTAAAAAGCACTGTGTTATGAAAAGTCAGGTTTAAAATATAACCAAAAAAGCATACAACTTATGGGGAAAATGGAGTTACCAGTAAAATACAATACTCTAAAATTTTACAAGTGACACGTAAAAGATATAGGAACCTAATAAAAGCTGTAGCAGAGTTTTATGCATTTTATATGATTAAGAAATAAATAAATGCTATAATACATAGTTCCAGCATCTGTGGCCTGGGCCTAATGCTCAATCTGCATGTCAGTTCTCATGAGGCCTGGGCTGAAAAAGTCAACAGCTACTGCCCAAGGGCCAACGTCATAGGCTGCAACTCTGGGGCCAGGAAGCCAGGCCTCGGTAGAAGCAGGGGTAGGGGCTTAGAGTGGAATGTACCAGTCCTTCCAGCCCAAATTAGGAAAAAAAATCATCCTGTCCAATTCATAATTCAAAATGACTAATGCTTGGAAATGATAGACAAATGATTCTCAGTTTTGAGTATTAAGTGAAACATGGCAAATAAATATGAAAAAACATAAGTGCTACAAGCCCACAAAATGTTGAACAAACAGCAGTTGTTTGCTGTATCATTATTAATAAAATGGCAGAGTAAGACCTGAGATGGAAAACTACTTGGGTATATATTTAGATGAAGCAGTTATTCAGTGCTCACTATATGATAGGCATGATAATAAGTTCTGGGGAGAGCAGCATAATTTTTAAAAAGATAGTCTTTACCTCAAGCATACATTCTAATGGCAGAAGACAATGCTTAAAGTAGAATCAGAATCATGGGAGGGGCAATGGAGAGCATCTTTTCAGAAGCAAGGCTGTTGAAAGAAGTGAAGTCTAAAGACGTAGGGGTGGAAGCAGGACTGAAACAAGCATAGTTTAAGAGTCTCCTGAAATGGCATTCCTCAATCAAAAAAGAGGGCCACAATGCAGAGGCATCTCCAGGATGGAAAGGTTGCTAGTGAGGAAATGCAAAAGTCCAATAAATGAGGCATGGATTCAGGAGTAACAAAGAAATCAGAGCCTAAAAAATATCAGAGGAGTTCTATATTCACAAAATAGATTATAAAATCCCAGAGTTGAGAAATAAACATTTAAAACAGCTAGTCAAATTTTCCCATTTTACAGACAAGAAAACTGATTAATTAAAGGATGAAGACACTCAGAAGATCTCTAAGAAGCTACAGAAAATGGAATTAGGCCAAAGCTGAGATGCCCAATTTGTTACATGACAAACTATTGTCAAAATCAATATAAAATTCTGGTATTAGAGCAAGCCCACCTGGCCTCAAAAAGGAGGGTGTGGGTAAAAGTCTTGGGAACACCCAGTCTTTTCAGTCTAACAATCAAATTTTAGAGCCAGTTGGCCAAGATTATGGGGGAAAAAGTGGTCAAGCTATAGCTAGAAAGATTTTATAGGGCCTCATTAAAAATAAAGGAGAAAGAGAGAGAGAACAAAGACTCACGATCTCAGGAATAAAGACTCACTGGAATAGCTGAAAGACCCAAGCTTTTAAATATGTAAAAGAGAACTTGCCAGGAGGTAAAAATGAACCACAGTATAGAAAAGGGGAAGAAGAAATAGGAGAAGAGAAAAAAATAGCAATGCGAATCCAATGGTGTTTATAATGAATTGATACACAATAACAGTGAAATTTTGTTTGGTGGGGATTAAATCAATTACAGTTAATTAATACATGCACATATAATAATCATTTTTCTTCCATGAGTATAATAAGATGATCTTTCTTTTTCAGTTTTTAAGAGGAAAGTACTTTACTATCTTATTTCAGTGCTATATTTCCTAGTGATGTCTTAAAGCACCACCCAGAGGTAAGGCAATCATATTTCCTCCCCTTTTCTTTTATTATCCCTTCAAAATTTTTATCAGTGTTCATGTACACTGTGGGGAGAAACCACGAGTAGGATTTCTGTCACACTGGAAAATATTCTGATCCAATCATTGAGAAGAAGCAATAGAAATCTAGGTAGTCCTTGGCATAGATTTCTCTATTCACACTCTCTGCTATAGTCTCTATCTTGGAATTTTTGTAGCTAAGGCCAACAAGGAAATTACATACTAATCTCTGCTTTTGGATGAACTGTTACTATTGTACAGAGGATTCCACTGTAGCCCCCCTACCCAACTGGAGGATCACCATGCCTCCAGAGGATTTGGCAAATACTGTGGGCTGAACATAAGAAAATTGTAGTCAAGAGGCTTTGGTTGCATTGTTTTCTTGGTGGTGAGGTATATGAAATATTGGACAAATTGAAAGGTCAAACCATAAACAACTGTTTCCTCCATAAACTTGTCTCTCTCCACCATTCGTGGTCAAGACCGGCAAAGCCATACTTTGAAGCTTGAAGATACTTTCTTGATTTGTCTTGTAGTGAATGTGACATACAAAATGGATTATGGCTTTCCTTAGGTCTGTGAAGCATTTCAGATTACCATCCCATTTTCCTCATGATAACAAATTTAGTCTATATTTAGCTTTTTTTTTCACATCATAGTTTCTGAAGTTTTTATAGCTTTGTAAAACAATAAAAAATAAACAGGAAAAAAGATTTAAAGAAGGACAAATAAGAGTTCAGCAGATTTTCCAAAGGAATATAAATTTACCCTGCTTTTCTTTCCAAACCACATCTTGCATTTGATTCTTCTCAAAGTATTTGGAGGAACCAAAACGACAGGTTAGTCTGGATATAATATTTCTTTTGGAGAGAATTTACTTGCTTTTCTCTCTTCTTTTCTTTGATCTTAGAGAAAGTTTGCCAACTACAAATCCTAAAACTAAACCAATATGGCAAGAAAGGCTTTATGTTTGGAATACTTATCAATATTTTTAGAATGTTCCTGAATATTTCTTTGTCCTCTAATATATTGCTTTATAAATAATTTTGAATCTCTCTTGTGTTGATGGAATAAAAGTGTAATGAGATACAATTGTAATCAGTAGTATGTGTGAAACCAGATTATAAATACCTGTGGAAAAATGCAAAAAGCAGAATTTTGGACTTAGTAGTATATAAAAATAATCCTCAGTTAGCCCGACTTGAAGAAAGATTGTGAAGGAGGTCAAAATATCATGATTTGACTCCCATGATATTCTATCTCTGTACCTTTTTCTTTATTCCCCATGCACCCACAATGCTTCAAAATGCCAATCCAAGAGGGGTTATTGGTATTTGGTGGCACAGAGGATAGATAAATCATTGAGCCTGGGATCAGGTGTAAATTCAAATTAGGCCTAAGTTACTTTCCACGTGTGTTACTCTGGACAAGTCACTTAATCTATTTCCTCAACTGTAAAATGAGGATAATAATAGCACCTACCTCAAAACTCAAAAAAACAAATCCCAAAGCTTTTTATTGTTTTAAACATGATAACTGGCAAATAGTAGGCATTATGTAAGTGTTTATCTCTTCTCCTTCCCCCTACACTTTATACTCAAATTTTGGAGAAAATTCAGAATGTGCTGAGTGGTTTAGTATAACAGAAAGTGCTCAAATTGAAAATTAATCTATTGACTCCATGAAAAAAAAAATAAAACAAAGGGAATGAATATTCTCACATTCGCCCCCTGAGGGATGTGTATGAGGCAGATTACTCCTGGCAGTCCATAAACTCAATCAGTCTAAACTGGTACAAGCTGGTCTAAACTGGTTCATGATTTTAGTCTGATTCAATCTGGTAGAACTCCAACTCTAATTATAATTCTAAAGTACCTAAGTATCTAATTACTTTATTACCTAATTACCTGCCTAAGTACCCTAAGTTCCCAAGTGTCAATATCCCTAAGTACTTAAATGTCTAATTACCTAAATGCCTAAGAATCTATGTACTTATCTGGGTGCCCATTTGCCTAAAAAAGTAAGCCTTTAATTACCCTACTATCTATTTAATTATATATTTAAGTACCTATGTTCAATCCAATTTAAGCCTAAAAGTGTTTATTCAGGTTAGAAACTGTTATTGAAGTGTCTCTATTCCTAATTTCTTGTTAACTAATTACTGAAGTACTAATGGTGCTGTTATTTTTCGGTTGTTTCAGTCCTATTAGACACTTCCCGAACCCATTTAGGGTTTTCTTGGCAGAGATATTGAAGTGATTTGCCATTTCCTTCCTCAGTTCATTTCACAGATAGGAAAACTGAGGCAAACAGAGTTAAGTGACTTGCCCAGGCTCACACAGCTTATAAGTGCCTGGGGTCTGATTTAAACTGAGGAAGATGAGTCTTCCTGACTTCAGGCCCAGCACTTTATCCACTTTGCCACAAAGCTGCCCAAGTATTTGATTATCTAAGTACCTAGACCCAATCATAGATTCTTACCTTTTTTTTTTTTAGCTAAAAGTTCCCTTTTATTACATTGAATTCATTAATACTTTTCTAGACATTTGTAGTTTTTCCAGGAACTATTGGATTATGATCATGTTTCTGTTTACAAATATAACACATAATTTATAGAATAAGATTTCATACTTTCTACAATGCCAAACCCCCCAGGTACCTTTCCTAGTTATGGTCTGTTCTCTATGCTTACTATCAATCAGCTAAAATATGCAAATAAATACCTTTACAAAAATATGAAACAGATTTATCAAGAGGAAATGCAATCATCATCGTTACTCTTGTTGAGGAAGGAAAACATCCTCTGTATTCCAAATACCTAGCAATGATAAAAGACTACATACTTCAGTTTTGGTGTCAGCAACCACTTCATTTCATTTATAGGTAGACTGTTATATTTGTGCTTCAAGTTTTCTGGGATTCATTTTGGTATTATCACCCGACTTGATACTTGATGCTCTCAGATAAATACTTAGTACAAAATCTGACCAACAAAAAAATCTTTTCCTCAGCACTACGAATATTGCCTGTATTTATAAATAAAAAATCCATGTGTATGCTATAAACTTGTTTCCTGTTGTAAGTTAATTTTTATATTTCAGTTTAAGATCTATTAACCAAATCAATAATGTGACATTTGCCTAATTTACAGTTAATTAAGAAGGTTATATTAGACTAGTCAAAGTATAATCTTCTAAACAACTTTTAAAGCCAAAATAATTGTCAGGGCATTTCATCCAGCATTATTTATAAAGACAGTATTTTTAAAAAGCATAACCTATTTTAGTTGAATTACCTACAAAAATGACAACAAAAAATATGCTATAGTCTTTCTAATTAGAAAAGAGGTTAATTTACAGAAGTTTTAAAAGCAGAGACTAGATACAGTAAGTGTGATTGGCTCTTACTTGTATATATATACTATGACATCACATATTTAAGAAGTTTTCTGTATTCAACTTAGAAGGTATTTCTTCCCAAGAAATTGGACTTTTCTGTCAAATGCACTTGATCGAATAGGTGAATTTGGTTCATAAAACGGATTCATTGCAGACTTTATATATATATATATAAATATATATATAACAGACCACTAAAGAAGTTCTTAATTGGATCTTCTTGTCTTACATCATGAATCTCATATGGCCTTCTGTAATTAAAGCAGCAACAAACCACTCATTGAATTTGTCCACAGCTTTCAGGTACATATTGTTAGACAGTCACATATTTTCATCTACTAGGTCAAGGGCTGCATGAGGTATGACCTGGTTCAAATGACGATGATCATCCTTAGATTCCACTCTTTCGGTGGTAAAAATTCCATTTCAAAAACTGAATTATCATGATGGCCTACAATTACAAAGTAGAAACTTCCAGACACTGTCTCCACTGTACAGGTTCTGTGGGCAGGACAGGGCACCTACACCGACTCCACCAGCCACCAGCTTCCCTCAGTCAGACTCCAGCTAGAAGCTGGAGTAAGTAATTCTTGTGGCACTCCGTGGCCTTCAGTTTCTTTCTCTTTAAATGCTTCTTCACAATCCACCCTCCATGGTTAGTGTTAATTTTGTTCAGAGCTAATTTCTGCTTTAACCTATCCTTCATCTTATTCTTCCATCATCCTTCTTTTTCTTTGCTATTTCCCTATTGAGGAAAATGTATTCCACTCCCTCCTCAACTATGTTTCGGCGTACTCTTCCCTTTTTTGACCAGTTCATATGAAAGTGAGGTTTAAGTTGTCCCTACTCACCTCACCTCTTCCTCTATGTTTAATTAGGCTTCTACTTGTTTGTCCAAATTATATAAGATCATTCCCCCAACTTTTCCTTTTCCTCTTTGCTCCTAGTATATTTCTTTCCCTCTAACTTTCCTTTTTTTTTATCTTAGATATTAAAAATAATCAAAGAAAAAACTCCTGGGCCCTATGTCTTAATAGATGTTCCACATGACACCTGATAATGACAGGGTTCTAAGGGACATCTATAATATATTGTTTAGTTCCTCATGATTCTTTGGTCATGTTTACTTTTTTCATGTTTTACTGATGGCTATGTTTATATTTCAAAGCTTCTACCCAGCTCTGGACTTTTAGTTATTAATGTTTGAAAGTTTTCTATTTTATTCAAAATTTATTTTTTTTCCTTTTATAAAGCTGTATTCAACTTTGCTCACTAAGTTATTCTTTGTTTTAAGCCTATACCTTTTGTCTTCTGGAATAATGCATTTAATGTTCTCCACTCCTTTTATTGATGGTTGCTAAATTTTGAGTGACTGCTTCCTAGGACTTGATTTTTTTTTTCCTTCTGCCTCCTTGTGTTACTTTTTCTTTGATGGAGAGATTTTTAGAATTAAGGAGTTTTTAATTTTGGGTTTGACCTTGGTTTTAAGACATCAGGTTGTTGCTTTTTTTTTTAATTTCTTGAAATATAATGATTAGGTTCTTTCATTTTTCTATTACAACTATTAAGTAGTCTAACGATTCTTAAATTATCTGTCTTTAATCTATTTTTTCCAGACTAGTTGTTTTTGATGAGATTTCTCATACTTTCTTCTATATTTTCAAGTCTTTTATTTTGTTTTAGCATTTCTCTTGTCTTACAAGGTCATTAATTTCTATTTGTTTCATTGAGATATCCAAGAATTCTATTTCTTTGGTAATGTCTTGCTTTTGTTGTTTTTTATTTCTTTTTTAAAGTTCCTAATTTTCTTTCTAGGCTATCATTTCTTTTCTAAAATTTCTCCTAGCACTCTCACTTTTTTTCCAAATATTCTCTCTAGCAACCTTCTTTAATTTATCAAATCATTTTTTGTCTTCCCTCTCTTCCCCCACAAAAGACCCCAGCAACTCTGTTTTATCTCTTCCAGGAATTCTAGTTGAACTTCTGCCACACTAGGTTTTGCTCTAAGGCTTTGCTGTAGATGTTTTAGAGTCATTCTTTTCCCCTAGATTAGTATCTTAAGCATCCCTGTCATAAGAGCAGCACATTATGGTTAGATTTCTGTTTGTTTGTTTTCTCATTTTTCCAGCCTTACTACATGACATCAGTCTCTGTGTTTGAGCCAAACTCTGAACACTTGTACAAGGAATTATTGGTCCTTGGTCCTGTTCTGTGTTCTCTTAGGGAATTATCAACTCCCTCCTCAGTTCCTTGTCCAACTCAATTTCATGTGACAAATACTTACAACACAAAGCATTAAAGCATTTTTGTGTATGTGTGTATATGCACACACACATACATATACATGTAAAACATATACATCTACACATAAACATGTGCCTATACACATATAATTACATTTCCATATATGCATACACACATACGTGTGTGCATATGTGTGTTTGTTGTTGTCCAGTTGTTTCAGTCAAGTCTGACTCTTTGTAACCTATTTAGGGTTTTCTTGGCAGGGATACTAGAATAGTTTGCCATTTCCTTATCCAACTCATTTTATATGTGAGGAAACTGAAGCAAACAGGGTTAAGTGTCTTACCCAGGATATCGTATCTAGTAAGTTTTTGAGGTCAGATTTGTTCTCAGAAAGATGAGTGTTCCTGTCTCTAGGTCTAGCACTCTATTTACTGCACTATCCAGCAGATACACACACACACACACACACACACACATACTTACATACATGCATGTATATATGATAGTATATGACTGTATTATATATAAATATATATACACATGCATATACACACATGTACATATATCTATATATCATCTGAGGAAAGAACACTTAGGAAGAGGAACAAGAAAGCCTTCAAAATATACTTAACGAATTTTATAAATCTAAAGTGTTGTGCAGACCTAGTTTATCATAAAAATTAAACTTTTTAACGCTAAAATATTTTCTGCAATGCTACATGACTGCAATTCAGAGAACGTTACAGTGTCTGAAGAATGAAAAATGCAGGTGACCAAAAAGACAATTGAGAACTCTATGGTGAGCATAAATAGAATGCAGCACATTACTAGTAATGACTATTATATTTGAAGTTATATAAAAAAATATCACATCTACGTGATATATGATTAAAAAGAGAAGCTGCCTAGGCATTTTGTAAGATAGAGAGATGACAGATGGACAATCAGATGCTACATTGATACCCATGGAATGTTAAAAGTCATAGCAGAAAGCCCATTTGGTCAAATCACTATGAAAGGTGTTGGAGAACATATTTTAGGGTAAGTTAGGTAGTGCAATAGATGAGTACTGGGACTGGAAGACAAAAGACTGGAGGTCAAATACTGCCTCAGATAAATAGATTTGTGACTCTGGGAAAGTCATTTAACCTCTGCCTCAGTTTCCTCATCCATAAACAATGATAATAGTATTAATTTCAAGGGTTGTTATTGAAAATCAAATGACGTAACATTTCTTAAATACTTTGTAAACTTTAAAGCATTGTATAAATCCTATTATTAATCATTATTACTATTATTATTCATGCAGGATGAGATTACTGTGATAGCACAGATGAGTTGTGATATGTACCTTGGTTTGGCGTATACACAGTAAGAATATCACAGGTCCATTTTGACATATTAAATTATAAGTAGTAGCATTACCATTTCACACTTAAAGCTAGGAAGAAACTTATAGGGCATATATTTCAATAGTCTTATTTTATAAAGTGCAAAAATAAATATCAGAGAGGAAGTATATTGTCCAATGTCACACAGACAGCTGGTGGTGGGATTGGAATTTCTATCCAGGTCCTCCAACTCTAAATGCAGTGTTGTTTTCACTGGGCATGGTGACCTCAAACTCTTCTTGTTTTGTACACTCCAACATGTATCATTTACTCTAGCTAGGGATTCTGGACAAGAAGTTTATGTTCTGTTGACCTTTCTCAAGATACTCTTTTATCCTCAAGTTTTGTTAACCTGATTTGTGTAGAAAAATTGAAAACCTGTGCTTCCTTCCACCCCCATCAGTTTAAGGTTGAATGGATAATGTCTAGTATAATTTATTATGCATAATGGTCAATTTCTAAATGACTGTTATGGTTTTGTTCCAAACAAATGACATCTGGACTTTCAAGGAAAATATTTTCTTTAGTGCTTGTCTTACATCTCCCAACCCCTTCCCCACAACCTGTATATGTTTGTTTAAGAGTTTGCAGACTTCTACTTTTCCAATGGAATAGATTTATTATTTCTAGGTTGCTATAAATTGCAATGTGTTTTCTCCAGTCTTTTTTTTAACCACGTTGCCAATCTCTTTCCCCCGTGGTTTCTATCTCAGAATCATTACAGTGTCATTTGACAAATGGCACTATTTGGGCACGTGCAAGGGGAGCCCTCCTGTGCCATTTTGATTTTATTGTGGCCAGCTGCTCAATAGATAAACAATTCAAGTAAGGGTTGATTTTGCACAATAAGTAGCAGCTATGGTTACTAATAATTAAGAAAATCTTTTGGTTATGCCAGAATTATAATAACTAGTAATGATTTTTATCATCACTTACAACGAAATAGAAAAAAAATCCACCATTTCTTGAATGTTTATTATGTACAAGATGTTGATCCTTCCCACTATAACACCTCTGACACTTTAATCTGTTTATATCTAAGCAAATCACTCAATCACTTTGGGTTTCAATTTCCTTGACTGTAAATTGAAGACGCTAGAGAAGATGGTCTCTAAAGTCTCATTCAGCACTAAAGCTTAGATCATATAAATACACCATTTAAAATAAAAGATATAGCCAATCATAAAGTAGCTATTTAAAGATAAAATAAAATTAATTGTTAAGATAAATAAGTTCAGAGAAAAGTAAATGAAGTAGAATGACATTAAAATGTATACAAATTGCTACATAACAGTCATAGGTGATTATCCCAACTATACAGTATAGCACACATTTAGGTATCTAATACATGGAATCTACAGAAACATTTCAGATGAAAGCATGCAGAAACACATAGAAACATGATGCATCCTGTATAACCAACAGAACATATGAGAATAATGCATACACTAGACTAGAACTATCTCATGCAACACTTTAGATACAAAATTTAATGCAATATACCAAATGCATAGTTCATACGAAGAAATATAATAGTTACAAAAATGGCAAAAAGTAAAGTTATAACATTGCCATATTAGCACCCATAACAAAGAAATATAAATACAACAGACATAGCATATGCAAGTCATGTACAGAGTATAACAAGACAACATACAGTTTATGCACAGTTCTTTCATATGCTTCTACCGCTGAGTATCATCTGGCTATGTGCATGACAGCTGTTCCCATAGCTCTTAAAGTATCATAAGCTAATCTGGGTATTAGCCCAATAGTCCTGGCACTTCTATTGTGACTGATTGTTGGCACTGCATCCTGCATGTCCTTTAACCTCTCAGTCTGCCAAGGTTCTTGTGGCTCAAGGTGACTGTAAGCATCTTCAGTCCCACTGGTCTGCAATCTCAGTCTTGAGCTATGCGATGGCCCAATCTATCACTTTGGTTTCCATCCTCCACCGTGACATGTAAAGAAGTCAATGTCAAGTCAGGACAGACTCTGCTGACTTTCCTGTTCCACCAGTGGATAACAACTACTGAAGTAGGTTGTGCTAAGTGGTCCTGATAGATTGCTTTGACACACAAATTGACTGACTCAGCAACTGCCCCATCCAGTCTGCTGGTTGATGGCTGCAGCCCTGTGGCAGGTGCTCATCCAGGTCAGGGCATGACTCATATACATTAACAAGCCAACCCTAAGATGGTTATGATGTGCTAGTGAATCAAGCCTAAAGTGGCCAGGATAAGAGAATGAATCAAGGCAAAGGGGTCTCAATAAACTCTCATCAAGAACATAATATAGATCTACAGTGTTGGCCTCTTTTGAGGCAGTGCATTCCAACATCGAGAGCCACACATGAATCCCTTCCTCACAGGAATCTGGTCCAAGACCAAAGCTTTGTCCATTTGACTTACTGTTTATGTTTATATAGCTTAAGTTGTATGTATTCCCTATACCATGTAAATGAATTCTTATGGGTGAATGTATGTAGACACACAAGGTTCACAAATGATATATGATACACACATGTGTGCATGCATGTCACGATGCAAGCATGCGTGTGTACACACATGTGTATATAGACATATATGTATGTATATGTGTCTAGTATAGGGTTAGAATTAAAATTAAGATTTATAAAATATATATTTATAAAAGATTAATAAAATTAAATATATGTGTGTATGTATACACATGTATATGTGTATACATACACACACATATCCAATTATTGTTATACATACAATGCATACACAGAGGTATATAATTTGTTATTTAGTTGTTTTTCAGTTGTTTCTGACACTTCATGACCCCATCTGGAGTTTTCTTGGAAGAGATACTGAAATGCTTTGCCATTTCCTTCTACAGCTCATTTTCCAGATGAGGAAATTGCCCTGCCCAGAGTTAGTTAGTGTCTGAGGCCAGATTTGAACTCAGGTACTCCTGACTCCAGGCCCAGCACTCTACTGTGACACTTAACTGTGTGTGTATGTCTGTATACACATATTATACACATATATAAATACATATACACATATGTACATGTGTATATTTAAATACATGTATATATGTACATTCTTGGATAATCTCTGAACACCAAAATTTTTTGACAGAACTCTATCACCTCATTAAAGATGGCCATTGCTCTATGAAAATAATTTATGTTTACAGAGAACCTTAAGGTTTATAAAGCACCTTTCGCACAAACAGCTTATTAGGTAGAATAGGAAAATATTTTGAAATTCATCCTCAGTTATTATGCATGTGTTTAATTTCTACCCATTCCCTTAGAGTGCTGGATTCATTGACAGAAGGTCTTTTCTGAGTTTGAGCCCTGCCACTTAGTAATAACCTGTGTGGCCTGTGATAAGTCACTTCACCTCTCTCTAGTTGCTCATCTATGAAATTGGGATAATTAGACTTTTCCTTTCTCTCTCAGGAGGTAATACTCTATAGTGGAAACCATGTTAAATCTGGAGTCAAAGGACCCATGTCTGAAACCCAGTTCTTACATTGTGTGACCTGTTATATATTACTTCACAGCTCTAAAATTCAAATTTCTCACCTGTAATAAGAAACATCAAGATGGTACAGTGGATAGAGTACCAGGCCTGGAGTTCAGAAGAGCTGAGTTCAAATCTGACCTAAGACATTTGCTAGGTATGTGACCCTGGGCAAGTTGCTTAATCTCTGTTTGCCTCACTTTACTCATCTATAAAATGAGTTAGAGAAAGAAACAAAAAAAACCCCACTCCAATGGGGTCATGAAGACAAGGAGACATGGCTGAAAGTTAGTTAACTTAACAAGAAGAAAACATCAGACTTGATGAGCTCTGACATCCTTCTGGGTTCTAAATCTGTAATACTGTAAGTTCTGTGAGGATCAAATGAGATGTATGTGGCATACTTTGTTGAATTTAAATCACTAGATATGTCTAATATGCAAGGCATTATTCATTTGAATTTTGAACAGATTTTGCGAGCAATTATCCTTGAGCAATCCCTCTTTCATTAAACAGGCCTTTTTGATTTGAAAATATTTCCTAATATTCCATTAAAATGCTTCTTGGGAGTTAGAGATAAAGGCTTAGTATACTGGGTATGGAGCTTTTGGTGTTTGTTTCAGTTTTCATTGGGCTCTGACATCTGGACATCACCTCAGACTACATCAGCTTTCCTTTGGGGATATAAATCCCATTTTTCATGGTCAAAGCATATTTGAATATCAAGGTTGCTACTAAAGAGAGCTTTCATGTTTTTCTTTATGGTGAACAGCTATGGAACAGCTGCTTTTTAAACAGTTGGTTGGTGGGCTAATGAAATGCTTAGAAGAGCTGACTTAAGTCATGGTGCCTGCCTGAAAGGACTTGTGGAACCACAGGTGCAGAGATAGAAGCTAGCTACAAAGAACAGTCAACTCTAAGAAGGCTGGGTAATAGTAATCTGATGGATCCTTTTCCCCCTTCCCTTCCCTTCCCTTCCCTTCCCTTCCCTTCCCTTCCCTTCCCTTCCCTTCCCCTTCTCCCACCATATACAGTTCAAATATATCAGAAGTATCATCCCTTTAAGATTTCTAGTATTACTGAGTAATAAGGAGGTCTACTTAACTCTCATTTATGTATAAAGAAATTGGAGTGTCACAGGGAAATAATGTGTTTGAGATCACCTCTAGGCACGGTCAGTACCCACACATGTGTACGTATGCATTCATGTATATGTATGCCTGAACGTATATACACATATATATGTGTGTATAATACACAGATGCATATACATATGTATGTTATTGAAACAAATAGCAATAATCCTTTCAGCTTACTTTTGAATTCTGGCTCAATAAATCTCCATTGGTAAATTTTAATTGGAAATTCACAGTACATAGACATCTGAGCCATAACTAGGGCAGAGGGATTGAATCTCTGTTCTTCCGAAGCAAAATGTGGAGGACACTGGCAGTACTTGCCCTCTGTTTGCAGCATAGAGACACCTGAGCTTAGCACCTAGTTAGCAAGAATAATTAGTTAAAATGGGAAGATAACAGATGGAGAGCTGCCTTTCCCACTGTGGCCTGGCTCAACCACAGATAAGTTCCTCTACAGTACATTGTACCCTCTCCCCAACCTTGAGGTGTCCTGCTAAACAAAAGCTTCCTGACATTCCAGGTTCTCAACCTACAGAGATCAGTGTCCCCACATAGTGGTCTTCTAGATCACCCTACTTCCATCCCCAGGTGCTAAACTTGATAATGATATCTCAGATAAACATAGTGCCAAAATAATGTTTTGGTCAAATACCTAGGCAATTCAGTGTTAAAAATGGTAAAAGCTGATTGGAGTCCCATAGAGCAAACAATTTGGTGATTGATTAAATTTTCACTTTCTGACTGATTGCATTGGCATAATATACATAATCTCGATACCTCAAGAAAGTAATTTTGATTTTGATTTTGATTCTTGTTATATTGAGGCTGCTAAGTGGCATATTGTGTTGAGCACCAGGATTGGAGTCAGGAAGACCCGAGTCTAAATTCAGTTCCAGACACTTAATTGCTCTATGACCCTGAGCAAATCACTTAACTGCTATTTGCCTCAGTCTCTTCATCTATAAAATTGGGATAATAATAGCATCTATTTCCCGGGGTTATTATGAGAATTGAATGAGATAATATTGGTAAAGTATTTAGCACAGTGTCTGGCACATAGTTGTTTGTCCTTCATTTTCAAGTAGTTCCAGAGACATCATAGGGTGATCGATGTCTTGCATTTCAATTGGATTTAAATAAGGCAGATCATCAACTCCATTCTATCTTCCTGAATCATTGAAGTCCAGTGGCAGGACAAAAGTCAAGATGACTTTGGTATCTTCAACGTCTGGCTGTGCTCTAAGTACTTCATGGTACCAGCCATCTTCATGGCCACTGGAACAAATTGTTCTTATGCACCCAGTCGGTTGAGGGAAGTTTCCACATGCTTGGAGTAGACATCTCCTTAACCCACTTATGGGTTAGAGTCTTGTTGGTTAACCTAAACCTGGCTTAGCCCATCTGCAAAGATAGTTTACTGGGCTGTGACCATTGCATATGCTACAGCTTTTGGAAACTATAGGTGAGAGTTGGGTGAAGGTGGGCACCAAAGGTGGATGAGCAGGCCCTGAAGAGGAGCAAGCCCTCACACCAGAGGTGCTAGTCCTCAGTGAACACCCCATACACCTCCTGACACATACTAAGTGCTGTATAAATGTTGGTGATGGTGATGATGATGATGATGATGATGATGATGATGATGATAATGACAATTCTGTGGGAGAAGAAGTTTTGTATGTATTAGCCAGGAAATCTAAAATATATCCCTGGCTCTGATATTAACAAGTTGTTTGACCTAAGGTTAGTCATTTTATTTCTCTAAAATTTTATCCTTACATGGAAAATTATGTAGGTCCCCTTAAGTTTTATAGACCCATGATTAAAAAAAATACTATTTTAGTGAGATCTATTGTACACTATCCCAGCCAAATCACATCTGGATTATCACTGACAATTCTTAATATACATTTTAAGAAAGACGTTGATAAGTTCATCCAGAAGAGGGCAGCTAGCATGGACTGAGACTTTGAAACTGTGTTATACAATGATTAATTAAGGAGACTGGGGATGTTTGACCTAGAGAAAAAGAAGACTTAGGAGAAACATGATGGCTATCTTCAAATATCTGAAGTGCTGTTGGGGAAAAAAATGATTAGATTTATTTTGCTTGATTTCAAAGGGTTCAAGTTTAACATTAGCAGATATGAGCTCAATACAAGGGAAGACTTCCTAACCACCAAAGTTGGTCAAAGGAGGAATTTATTGCCTCAAGTTGTGGTCAGTTTCATAGGAATGGAGGTCTTCAGTAGATGGAGAGTTACTTGGAAAAAGATGAGGATGCAAATCCTACCTCTGAAATTTATTAGTTTTATGATCAAGTCAGTTACTTCTCCAAGACTTGGTTTGCTCATGGGGACAGCAAGGGGCATATGCCAATGGGGAAAATTTCTGTAATTCCTAGCATTGGATTCTTATAAGCTTTACAAAACTAATTCTTTTATTAAGGGAATTTGTTCTGTGAATTTGGACTCAGTCAAAGAGTCACACTAGAGGACCTAGAGGGTCACATGTGAGGGTCTCAAGGTTGCAGTTTCCCCACCCTTGAATGTAGGGTAAACTTTTTTTAAGTCTGTTCTTTAATCCTATTCAAGTTATTATTTCAAGTAAATATCAGTAATAAAGTCAGATTTTATTTTGGCTTTATTCAATATCAACAGACCAACTTTGTTCACCTTATAACTTGCAAAAAGAAAAGTGCGTGCGTGCGTGCGTGTGTGTGTGTGTGTGTGTGTGTGTGTGTGTGTGTGTGATTGGAGAATGTGGAAGTGTAGAGGGACTAGGGAAAGGCAACAAAGGTTGTAAGAAAAGCGATTAAATGCAAAAATGAGTTAAGTCCAATGCAGAGGTATTTTCCCTTCATAAATTACCATACTGATGTACATTCAATACTAGCATATTCAAGCTATAAAAGCAATGCAATGCAAAGAATTTTCGTGGGTGGAAAAAGCTGACAGAAAAGATCAAGCAACAGAATCAGTAGCTCAGGATAGCTTGATAATGGTCCCAGATTTCAAACAGATACTTAGTTACATTCTTTACATAGCTTTGAGCACCCCAGTGTTACATCTCACAGAAATGGTACACTCATTGTGCTGATATTATTTCTAAATGGAATTTGGAGAGGCCTCCCTAAGTGAAATTCTGGCAAGGAAACAAGCCTGTCATTTAATGTCCCTGTCATTCTGTCTTCTTTCATGTGATTGGATGCAGATGGTACTTTGGAAAGTTTTCCAGGGCCCTTATCACTCCACCTACCATCAGCTCACACTCAGTCCATGATGGTAGAAACATTGGCCTGACCATTTGGTGATCTTGACATATCTTTCGACTTACATCTTTTTCTCTCAATTTGCTAGTATTTGATATGAACAAGGAACACCCAAAGGGTGGCAGACTTTAAAATAGGGTATAGATGAATTACTGGGAGGCTTTATTTGAACATTAGATTAACTTATGGTTACCATATCTAGTGAAATTGAATTGGATAACAAATGACTTAAAACCCTACACATTTCAAGTCAGAATATATTTAGATTGGGAAGCTTCAATAAGTACATACTATTTAGTCTTATATGTTTGCCAAAGTCCAAAATTTATATTTGTGACAACTACATTAGATGGCTTCAAACTTGAAGGACATAATAATGCTTAATCTTTGACCAAAGACATATGATATTTTTCATTTTGCTTAAAGCTATTGTTTAAAATGTGACTTTTTCACTGTATTTGAAAACACAGGGGTGTTAAAATGTAGAAAAAGTTAAAACTATTGATATTTCACCAATTGTGCTTTGCCCTTTTTTTCCTCCTCTCCCTCCCCTAACCCAGGCCATAAATTCTTTTCCTTCTTAGGACTTCCTTAAATGAACTGTCTCCACTATTATGAAGTAAGTTCCTTGAAGGCAGGGGCTGTCTTGTACTTTAGGTCCTTATCACTATCTGCAGTGATTGCTACATATTATTATTTTTTTTAATAAATGATTTCATTCATTTTTTAAAGTCTAAAGAAAACAATACACCACTACTTAACGGGGCATTTTATGACCTGTTAGTTCCACAATATACTATATTATTACTCTGTTCCAGATTCCTGACTTTATAATGAGTCATATGTTTCAAGGTACCAATTGAAATAGTTCTCTTGAGATTATAATTAAATCTTCTTTTATTAAGAATTGATATTGTATCTTAAAGACAAATTTCAGACAAGTCTTCATATAAACTTAAATATCATTCTAACCTAACTCACAGAGAGCATATTGACATTTTTATTAACAAATATCAAAAGTAACGACAGAAGCAGTCCACATTTGGGGCTAGTCTTGAATTTTTGTAATTTGAAGTAGTGTATCCCTTAAATATGCACTCAAACTTTGTTCCATTCATATACATTTGTGTTGAATACCATGTCCTATGAATCTGAATATGCCTCAGGGTGTGATTTGCATTGAAATGTACACAAATTACTGTTACCCCACCTTTACTCCATGCTCCTAGATAAGACAGTGGCAGATAGTAACCAAAAGTTATGATCGAAGGCTATTTTTCAAACAGAAACCTTTTCCACCCATTACCCTTTCTTTTGAATCAATGATAAACTTTCTATCAGTACCACCTCTTCACTCTTCTTCCACTGTGTAAAGTGGAATTACACAGAAAAGGAATGGAATACTTCTATACCACCTTTAAAGACTGTCATCCCCTGTCATTTATACTCAAATGCACTTAAACACAGTTTCTTGATGAAATAAGTATGGAAGTAACATAGCATTAAAACAATTCACTTTCAGTTTTGTGTCTTGGTTTAATTTTAAAGAAAGAAAATACCTAATTCAGATAGATAGATAGATGATAGATGATAGATAGATAGATAGATAGATAGATAGATAGATAGATAGATAGATAGATAAATTCTGTAACTCATGCTGCCCTCAAATAATGGCCCTTGGACAATGTGCTAAGTTTTAACACCTCTAAAATTTACATACATTTTACTTTTATTTTAATATGTCATGAGCTTCCAGCAATATTATTCTTTTGCCAGACCAAACCAGAGCACAAGTAAAAAATCAATTGAATTTTAAAAGCAAAGAAAACATTTCTATCTATACAGGGATATAACCTTTCAAAGAAATAGAGAACTCATCCGTATAGCCTGGACAATATTTGTAAGCCTATATCCAAAAGTTTGCTGGAGATCTTTCCAGTTAGTTAGTGTAAACTGACCATTAAATTTATACCTCAGCAAGCAGGAAACACCACAAATGGTTGCTGTCCGTCTCCAAAGAGGATGAAAATGACATCACCATGATAAAGTGAAATTTCAGTGTGTCCGACTGTGGCTGATCAGATCAATATGAGCTCGGAGTGCTCTACCACAGGTTGGGCACAGCTAGTACATGTGAATATTTGGGGTGGATATCCCAAATTTGTGCATCCTGCATTTACTTTGTGCTGTCTCAATTCTGCTTTGCTCAAAGAGCACAGTACTCTTTCTGATGTGGGCACGCCATGCTGAGTCAAATCCAAAGTTCTTGAGATACACCTTGAGAGTGTCCTTGTATGGTTTCTTCTGGCCACCATGTGATTGCCTGCCCTATGCGAGTTCTCCATGGAATAGTCTTTTTGACAAGCATACATTCTGCATTCAAAAAATGTGGCCAGCCCATCAGAGCTGAACTCTCTGAAGCATAGTTTGAATACTTGGCAGTTCAGCTTGAGCAAGGACTTCAGTGTCTGGTACCTTATCCTGCCAGTTGGTTGATGTAAACTGATTGTTAAATTTATACCTCAGAAATCTGCAAGAACTACAAATAATGACTTGATTTATCATTATTTTTTCCTCCTGAGAAGTTGGTTGTCTAACATGCACTAGCACACTGCTGCTAACACTTATCTACATTTGAAACTACTTCTTTCTGTTTCCACAGAGATAGTACTGTCATCTATTCTTCTGGTAATGTTATCTGTTGGACTTCTTTTTGTACTAAGCTGGGACCTTCCTTCTCTGTTGATCTGTGATCTATTGGTATTGTATGTTGGACTATCTTTTCCATTGTGATCCTATCTGCTGGTTTACCATTGAATCGTACCTGCTATGTAGCCTCTGCCTCAGAGAGATTTTTTTCTGTGATGGCAAATAGCACAGGGCTGTTTTAACTCTTTTGTGATTCAGACCTAAAACCTTATTCAAACAACATCTGTCTCAGGGAGCAGTTCCCATAGTCTTCCTCCTGTTTGGGTTGGCATGAGAAAATTCCTTCAACTCTCTTCATTTTTCTAGAAACTAGAATTGAGTTATTTTATGGGAGCTTCAATTTAATAAGACTAAAGAGGAGAGGTACATCAACTTCAAGCTCCATTCAAATCTCTGCTTCCTATATAATTCTTTTTTTAAAAAAATAACCATATGAAATAAATGAGTAATTGGATAGATATCTATTCAATGGATAACTTTTTATTATTTTTACTATAATTTTTATTTGTTGCTGCTATTTTATTTAATGTGATTTGGAATGGATTTTTTAATGTTTTAAAATAATTTAAAATATATTTTGCAATAGTTTTTCTCTCTCTAAATCTGTATCTCTGATTCTGTCTCTCTGAACCTATTTCTCTCTCTCTGATGCCGTGAAAACTTCTCTTTTAATACTTCAAGAACCTTTAAGTTTCCCATTATGGCTATTCTCTGTATCAGTACAAAGTACGTTCCACACCCTCTAAAACTATGAAAGGTTATATCCCTATATAGATAGGCATATTTTCTTTGCTTTTAGATTTTAATTTATTTTTTTTTATGTGCCCTCTGGCTTGGTCTGGCAAAAGAGAATAGCTTTGATTGAAGCTCCTGATTTATTTTTTAAAAAATAAAGTAGACTCTAGAGATCTAGTTGATGTCAGGAGATTATTTCAAGTGAAAAAGTTCAATGAAACTGCTTGCTTGACTGCAGTTGTTTCATGTCAGTTTAAAACTTGTAAAATCTAAGATTCTTTTTCCCTTCTTCTTTTCTTTTTCTTTTTTCCTTCATTTCTTTTTCTTTCCTTTTTCTTCTTTCCTTCTTTTTTTCTTTCCTTTCTCTGTTTCACATAGATGGGAAGTATAATCGTCCCTCATGGGCTTGATCCCACCACAGGGTAAGCATGGACATTTTGATCTGTTCCACTTCCATACTGGATGGATTTATCTCTCCTTAGCCAACCTGGTAGCTCTCCCACTACTGGAAGCTCACTCATTTTGGCACAAGACTTAGTCATCCAGGAATACAGGTACATACCACCATGTACAATTTTATTTTCTAGCCTGAATGCACTAAATGAAGACTTTCTTTAAATTTTTAGTTTCAATGTTAATTATATTTTCTCAATGTGTATTAGAATATGAGCCCCCTTTAGACCTTTGCTCACTACGCCCTCTTCTTTGGGTTTCTAAATGAGGTGGGCAGTTAGTCACTAAGCACTTAGTAGGTGCTTATTATGCATCAAGCACTATGCTAAATACTGAGAATACAGAGAAAGTCAAAAACATAGTTTGTAACTCAAAGTAGTTCACATTCTAATGTGAAGACATGTAAATAACTATATTCATATATGTGTCTCATGTATAGACATTTTATATGTATATGAGATATACACATGTGTATATACATATATACACATACACACATATCTTATATACCCTCCTATGTAGAACAAACATGTATAAGATATATACAAGTATATTTCAGAGACATTGTAGGTTTGATTCCAGAATACCACAATAAAGCAAATATCACAATAAAGCTAGTCACAAGAATTTTTTTGTTTCCCAGTGCTTATAAAAGTTATGTTTATATTATACTGTAGTCTGTTAAGTAAGTAATAGTACTATGTCTTATGAAACAATGTACGTGCCTTAATTAAAAATATTGACAAAAATAAGAGCTATTGCCCAATTGATAAATGGTCAAAAAAAACAGGCGGTTTTGAAAGGAAGAAATCAGAACTAACAATAGTCACATAAAAATGCTCAAAATCACTACTGAAAAGAAAAATGCAAATTAAAACAACTCTGATATACCGCCTCACAATGACAGAAAATGAAAATGAAAAATGGTAGAAGGAATGTTTAAAAAAAACTGGGACACTAATGCACTCTTGGCAGAGTTTTGAACTAATCCAACCATTCAATTTGGAACTAAGTTCAAAGTGGTATAAAACTTTACATACTGTTTGACTCAGCAATACCACTACTATATTTGACTAGATTTGTATCCCAGAGAGATCAAAGAAAAAAGGAAAAGGAGCACTTTTTAAATATATATCTCAGCTCATTTTGTGGTGACAAAGAATTGGACATCAAGGTGATAGTCATCACTTAGGGAATGGATGAACAAGTTGTGGTATATGATTGTGATGGAATATTATTTCCTATAAGCAATGACAAACAGGATGATTTCAGAAAAACCTGGGAAGACTTATATGAATTCATGTGAAGTGAAGAGAGTAGAACCAGAAGAACGTTATATACACTAAGAAATATTGTGAGTATGATCAACTGTGAAAGACTGAGATACTCTGATTGAGATAATGCCTCAAGACAATTCCAAAGGACCCATTGTGAAAAAAAAGCTATTTGCCTTCAGAGACAAAACCGATGAGTTATGAATGCATATTAAAACATCTGTATTTTGCTCTTTTTTCTTTTCAATTTTGTTTGCATTTTCTTTTGCAACATGGCTAATACTGTGTGTTTGTGTTTCACATAACATGTATAATTGATATAAAATTGCTTACTTCTTCAAGGACAGGGAAAGGGCAGAGGAGACAGACAATTTGGAAATCAAAATTTAAAAAATCATAGGTTTTTTTACATGTAATTGGGAAATATTTGATAAAGTAAATAAAGATAATATTTTTTTAAAAGTATCTCTGAACTCACATACCAAAGCAATGATCATTTTTCAGGGTATTGATTTACTTCTTCTCTGAGGTAATAATAAATAAATAATTGATTAATTAGTAATAATGAGTATAGCATTTATATAGTATTTATAGTTTTCAAAGCACTTTACAAGTGTTATCTCATTGATCCTCACAATAATTTTGTGGGGTTGGCATTATTATTTCCTCCATTTTACAGGAAAGGAAACTAATGCAAAAGTTATGTGATTTTCTCAGGTCATACAACTAGTAAGTATCTAAGGGAATATTTTAACTCTGGACTTTGTGACTCCAGGAGAAGCACATCAACTGCACCATATTGCTCCTTTCAGGTAGACATTTCGGAGGTTCTCCCCTCAGTTAAACAAATTATAATCCATTTCAGTTTATATCCTTTTAAGAAAAATATTGGAATAGTTACAATGCTTGATATATTATGGGCTGAGAGAGAGCCTTCGAAGAAGGTATATATTTGGATCAAAACTCAGAGCAATTTGCCATGGAACAAGTTCTGAGTTTGAACCTGAAGAAATTGAATTCAAATTGAGTTCTGGTTCTGCCACCTGTGTGCAGGATAACTCATTCCACTTCTCTTTCTGTTTCCTTATTTGTAGAAATGAAAAGATTGAAGTAGATGTTCCCATTGCAGGCTGTATCCATGTTTCTAAGAACCTAGATGAGTATTTTCTAGCAACGATACTGCAGAAATAGGATTGTGTTGATGGATAGCTATCACTAAATCCTTTTCAAAGAGAAGGGTGGTGAATCTGATAGAATTCAATATGTGTAACAGAGGCTTTGATCATTGAAGGGAACTTCCAAAAGCATGAGTGTAACTAAGTCACTTATTAATAAACTCCAGTGGCTCCTTATTGTTGTCAAATTCCAATATGAACTCTTCCATTTGGCTTCTAAAGTTCATCATCACTTGACCCCTTCTTACTTCTTTAGTCTTCTACAATTTATACCCATGTGTGCTATAATCCAGTGATACTGGCCTCCTTGTTGTTTCCTGCACAAGATCCACATGTCCCAACTCTGGGCATTTACACTGACTATTTCCCATACCTGTAATTCTCTGCTTCTTCATCTCTACCTCCAGGGTAACCTGGATTCCTTTAAGTCTCAAGTAAAATCCTATCTACAACAAAAAAGCCTTTCTGGTCTGCCTCAAAGCTAGAGCCATGCCTGTTGGTCATCCCCAATTTATTCTCTATGTATTCTGTTTGCACAATGATTTACATGCTGTCTCCAGTATTAAAATGGTGAGCTCTTTGAGAACATACATTGTCTGGGCCTTGCTTTGTATTCTCCAAACTTAGCACAATGTCTGGCATACAGTAGAAACTTAATAAGTATGATAATAGCAAATAAGAATATTCTATTTAGGAGAAATAAATCAATAATGCTGCTCAGTAAAAGTGAAAAGACTTTATTAGAGAAGTGCTTACCTTACAGGACACAGGCAGCATCAATACTTGATGAAAAGAAGAAAGACTAAAGCTAAAGTGTGTGATTATAAAACAATTGGAGTAAATGTATTAAAAGCCAAGAGAAAAACATATCTGATGACACAATGCACTCAAACACACTTGACATGGTAAGCTGACATAAAAAAAAAAACCCAGCCAAAAAACATCGAATTAAAGGGGTGGGACATGCACAGAGGGAGGACATTTAGGGTATGAATATAAACATTTCAGTTCTTTTCTGACTCAATTCTTCCTCCCATTTTTGAAAACTTCAAGTTGAGCCAGCCAGCCTACATTCTATTAAAGTTGGTAACTTCATGTAAAAAGGAATGTTCCTTGGACTACAATGAGGTTCCCTACCCACTTTCCTTTGATTAGGTTACAGATGACAGTTTAGAATAGAATAGCAGACCATGGCAATATGGAAAAAAGCATAAAATCTAGCATTTATATATTTCCAACTCCTTGTCACACATCAGAGGGATTTTAAAAGGATTTGGTGAAGAATTTATAACTCCAACACGATTGCATTTGCAGCAATAATATTGAACTGATGAAAAAATGGAAAACCGTTCAAAAATAGTATAGGGTCTGGAGGTAGATAGGACACTGCACCAAATAAACTTGTTGAATACAAACGCATACATTTCCCCAAAAAATCACGAGAAAAAAGAGCTTGAAAATGCATTAGAATCTAGCCCCACTTTCTCACCATCCAAAAGAGAAAAAATTTGCATTAGAAAGTCAATGTGTTAATCTAGGTTTGTGTAATTTCATCCAAGTTCTAGATCCTGTTAACTGTGTGACCTTAGGTAAGTCCCTGAATCCTTCTCTGTTTCACTTCTCACAGCTCAAAATATGAGTCAGTTAATTTTATTTTGGGAATTCAGTCACCTCACCCTAATGGCATCAGAGTTAATGAATTTCAACATTGAGAACCATTGTAAACAGAGACATTGACATTTTGTTAAGAACATCTAAGAAGGTCACTTTATGCTCCTTTGCAGTTAAATCAAAATTACCATATGTCCTGGTTGATATTATTTTTTCTTTTGATACATAAATATCCATGACATTTCTAATAAATGTCAGAAGGATGTGAACACGGATACAGAGCTGTTGATCCCAAATGCCAGTAATATGTACTTTTTTGCTGCTCAGGGCCACCTGTCTTCAGTTTGGTGATCTCAGTGGAAGAAGCAAATCCAACTTGGTAGAGATCCTGATAACAGCAGCAGCTGTACAACTTCATTTTTCTTCTTATGAAAAAATTACCACACAATTACACACACACACACACACACACACACACACACACAAAATACTGCCAACCTTTGGGATCTAAAAAAGTGAAAATTGAACTTTTATTTTATTTAACATAGTATCCTGTTAACATTATGGAATCACAACCATCATCCTTTTTCTATCTAAATTAAAAGAACAGAATATCTATGCAATTCATAGTTGTGCATAAAGGCCCTGTTTGGAACTTGGGTAATTCTAGTCTAAATCTCACCAGAAGTTCCAAGTTCCCTCATTTTCTGAAAACTCGAGATATTGTACCAAATGTCTGTCATTTTGGCTAACACATGTAATTAGGTTTCAACCTATCTCAGTTTTTGTCTCTAAGTCTGACAATTATAAGTTATATGATCAATTAACTTTTTCTGAGCTTCAGTGTCTTTGTTAGTAAAATGCACATAATAATGCACAAGAATGTTATGAGAAAAGTACTCAACACAACTCACAATGCTATACAAATGTAAATTGCTATCATTCCTTTGGCTATTATTTTGCCTCCTCTCCATTGATATGTATATTCATTGATCTTGTAATTTCTGCCCCTTTAATTCCAAAGCATATGCTTTGACCACCTGTTTTTAAAACAGCTGTCAAAGTCTTAAACCAGCATTGATTCAACACATTTAGTTCAAAAAATATTTATTGGTTGATTACTATGCATTAAGCACAGTTTTTCTGTACTTTCTTCAAGTGACAAAATAACTAACTTATGGTTACTTTAATTTGCCTTGAGGCAAAGGCCATTTTGTCCCTCTGTATATATTTCCTCTGTGTAGTGCTTTGAACCTCATCATACAATATGTTTACTTTGTTTTTAGGATAGGTAGAAGAGGGAAAGAAAGGATGAACTAAAGAAAAATAGATTGACAAGGAGGTTATGTTGACCTTAGAAAACCATCCTCTCCATATAAAGAGGATTGTATCAGTAGTAGCAGGACCTTGAGCTGTTTTCAGTAGTGGTGATGGCCTTGGACTAATCTATCTATTCTTTTTTGTTCTATTCCAGAAGCAAACACTTGAGAAGAAACTTAGAAATAAGATTAAAAATTGTGATCATTTAATAAGTTTAAAATCATTATACCACACAAAGATCAAACCTGCATTATCAACTTCACTTAGCACAATGCTGTGGCTTACTGAGTACACGGAAAATAAGTAAGCAGCATATTACAATGAAGGAGATCATAACATAGTAAAAAAAGCTATCTAGATTTGAATTACATAAAATTATCTATTTTTACCTAACCAAAATCAGTTATCTAAGAATAGAAGGAAAAAAATCAATGTTAAAAAAATGTTAGCATCAAATATTTCTGGCAGAAATTGAATATCTAAGATATATAACAAATTGATAACAAATATATAAGACCAAATTCAGTCTTCAATAGCTAAGTAGTCAAAGCATATAAAGAAAAATTTCTCAGGAAAATAATGTTAAACCATTAATTATTAGAAGTAGCTATGTGTTATAGTAAATAGTGTTGGACATTGAATTAGAAAGAGTAGGAGTCAGATTTGTCCTCATAGATTCACTAGATCTGTGACTTCGGGCAATTCACTTATCTTCCTATCCTACTTTCCCCATTAGTAAAATCTAACACACAGGGTTTTGTGAGGATCAAAGAAGATAACACAAGAAAAGTGATTTGCAAAACTTAAAAGCACTCTATAAATACCATTAATGATAAGACTACTTTAAATCATGAATGCTGTGACAAAAGCAAATTAAATGACCATAAGGTTTCACCTCACACCTAGAAAAATAGAAAAGATGTGAAAAGACAGAAATAATATTGGAGGAGCCCACAGGTATGCTGTTGGTATGGGTATTCCATTCTGGAAAACTATTTGGAAATAGTCAAGGAAAGTGTTTATATTCTTTGGTTCATAGATCTGGCCCATCAAAGACACACAAAAAATGACCTGTGTATAACAAAAATATTCCTGCACCATTTGTGTTTCTGGGTCTGTATTAGCAAAGAACTTAAAACAAAGTTGTTATTCATAGTTTACAGAAAGACTGAACAAATTGTGATATATAAATGTAATGGAATATTAGTGGACTTCAGGAAATAATAAAAACATGAGGAGTTCAGAGAATCAAGGGAAAATCTATATTAACTGAGGTAGAATAAGGTACGAAAAACCAGGAAAACAATATACATAATGACTAATATAATGTAAATTAAAATCACAATGAAGCAACACCAAATGCAATATACTGATTAATCTTGGTCCCAGAGGAAAGTTTTCCTTTATTTGAGTGATGGAAAACTATAGGTGTGGATAATGACAGATAAAAAGCTATGGTCATGTAGCATTATTTCACTATTTTCCTTTGTTAATAAGGGAAAAGGTGTGGGAGAAATGGCACATAAAAACAAAAAAAAATCGATACAACACATTTTTAGTGAAATAAAAATGGAATATCTGGAGAAAAAAAAATGTTCCTTTCATCTTTAATGGTTTCTCTCCTGTCCACAAAGACATGATGGTGGCCAACTAATTTCCTCTTTCAGAGTAGTATCTGAGAAGTTTGGTCCAAGGATGGAGGATCTGATAGCAGCAGATGGTTATACAAAGGAGACAGAGAACAATCTGCAGCATGTGGTATGGAACAGTGGTAAACAGGACCAGTGTCAATAAACTGTTGAGCTACTAAAAAAATTAAATCATTGGGAAAGCAATGGAGAAAAGAGATTACAAAGCAGGTGCCATATGGAAAATCAAAGGGTTAAGATTAAATGATCTAGACTGAAACAGGAGGCCAGAGCATCTGAAACAATCAATTTGTGCCCCTACAAGAGCTGTTTCACATACTTTTCATGGTTAAGGTTTTTCCGCTGATAACTCTAGGAACATCTATAATGTTAAGCTGGTTTTAATTCATCTGATGCATTGGATTAGTTAGTATTAATAATGGCTGATATTTACATAATGGTTACTATGTAACAAGGATACTGTGCTAAGCATTTTATAAATATTATCTCATTTGATCCTTACAATAATACTGACGTTTATACTAAAGGTTTATAACCTTCATTATACAGTTGAAAAAACTGAGGCAAAAGGGGATGATGACTTCCAAGATCACACAGCTAGTAAGTTTCTGAGACCAGATCTGAATTCAGGTTTTCTTCACTTCCAGGCTTAGGATTGTATCCACTGAACCACCTAACTACCTCATAGTTAGCATTAACTATTTCTCTTTGACCCTTATCATTTGTAAATTTTTGAATGTTCCTAATTTTTGGCTAACTAAATGAAATCCAAAAGGAGAAATGAGACTTTCCCTTCTTAGAGTACGTTTTAGAAAATGCAGCTAGACCAGATCGAAGTGTAATGATATGGAACTTTTGCAAGTATCTTCACACTGCAGTTCATTGCCAATCAGAACCGTCTTTACCTTTCAAATTTTGTAACTCTTCATCTCTTCCATCATGAATTTGAATAAAATGAAAACAGCACTGTTCTTTATCAGTCATAGTAGAAGGAACTTCAAAACTGGACTTATGGTTGCTATAATCAGCTAAGTAATAATTTTTTGTCCATTTTATGCTTTGTGGTTATAGATTTTTTGTCAACAAATTCACTTTCTGAACACTTGCCATTGAATAAGTTGGGTGGGCTATTTCTTATTAGTTCTAAAATCTTTTCATCATGAATTCTTAGACATTATATCAATAAGAATGCAAACAAATCTCTATTATTAAGACAACCAATTATGTACTCTTAAAAAAAACCATGAAAATAAAGAAATATTAAAAAGGTGGAAACTGCATGAAAAAGATAAAATTTTATTTTATTTTATTCTGTAAGTATATTTTCACAATATTTTATGAGTATTTGACGCATTCTACTGTTGCTCCAAGAAGAAGAGTCTAATTAATGGGCAAAGAAATCACCAAATAGAAATAACTGTAGAAGCATTTCCTCTTATTTAAAACACAATTATAAAGCTTATGTATCATTTGAAACATTTTATTCTTAAAAGTAAAATCATATTTTATTTGTTTGAAAAAAATTTAGAATGGTAAGGAAAACTGATAACACATATGTAGAAAAAGGTATGAAAAATGAAATAGGAATACTTAAGGCTTTTAGAGTTTTAAGAATCTAACTATTTTTGCATCAGTCTACATACTTGTTCCTTTTTTTGTTAGATAACAAACAGAGGGCTGAGCTGGGGTGGGGGGTAGGGTGGTGGGGGAGGGGGGAGTGGGAGAGAGAGAGAGAGATTGCATTTTATCCCAGAGGCAATAGGGAGCCCTATAGAAATTTTGATTAAGGACTTAATCATACCTATGCTTTAGGCATCTATATGGTACAGTGGACAGAGGGTTGCCCTTAGAGTCTTGATTTCAAACCTTGCTTAAGAAATGTATTAGCTATATGACTGCCGGTAGATTACTTAAGCTTTCTCTGCCAATTTCCTCACCTATAAAGTTGAAATGGCAATAAATACTTCACCAGGTTGTTGTAAAGATCAAATGAAATAAATATATGTTCTCTTTGCACACTCTCTATAAATAGAAAATTCTATATAAATGCTCTGTCTGTCTCTCTGTCTGTCTCTGTCATATATATGTACACATGTATGTGTGGGTGTGTATACATACTCATATATACACATATACATAATCACTGATATCCATGTATAGTGTAAGCTGGAGAGAGTACAGACTAAATAATGCAAAAAGACCAAGCAGAAGGTTATTTTAATTAGTCAAGGAGAGAGGGGATGGATTATGCTACTTGGTGTTTGAGTGGTAATAAGAGGATAGATAGTAAGTGATGTAGACAAGGGATGGGTAAGGCCATAATTAGTTGACTTTGGGTAGTAGCTGAGAGTGAAATCTCAAGGATGACTCCTAGGCTGCTAACCTAGGTGTCTATAAGAAAGACAGGGGCCCCACAGTATTTTCATGACCGAACTATATTCTAAAGGAAACTCCACAGTCACAACTAGCAAAGGGATAGTTAATGGATGTGTAATTTCATTAGTGCATGGAACTCTTGAGTGAGGAAAGTCTTTTGACCAATGCAAGTTATCATCGCATTCTCCAAAATTTATAGTCCTAGAGTTTCCTAGATCACTGAGATGTTAAGTAACTTGTCCACAGTCGTGTGGCCAATACGTGTCAGAGGCAGCTGATACTTTCCCCTTCTTGATTTGAGGGTGACTCTCTGTTCACTAAGCCTTTATGTGTAGACTCTCTTTATCATATGCCTATGTGACAGGATCATCTCAAATACAAATGATTATTTTTGGATTCAAATAAATATTTCAGGTAATTGAGCTTAGAGATTCTTGTTGTTGATAAAACCAAAATCTTTGTTGCTTAGGTGCCACAGTTTGAGAACCTTTTCTTTCTTAAGTCAGATCTATACATTCTTTTAGTATTCAAGGCCTCTTACAAGATTTTCTTGATCTTTGTTACCCAGTTCAAAGACATTTACATTGCCAGGTCAAATTTGCCCATTTGAACTGCTCCGCCAAAGTTAGCTCATTTTGAGGAAAGCTTGAGCCTTTTCCATCTGTGTTTGGACCACTAGTTGACATAAAAAATCATATGCTACTTTCTGTGAAGCATGCTAAATGTTTTCTACACTAAATACAATGCCTTTCTTCACAGTTATCCAGCACTGTCTGGCTTTTTTACCTCTTTTGGGAGAGTACAGCATCATAATAAAGATCATAGCCAAATCTTCATAGTAAAAGATTGGCATGCATGCACTGGGCAGATCTATACTTATCTAGATATATCGGGAGCAATTTAAATCAAAGTAATCATTTCTCATTAGAACATCCCCCCAAATTTTTATTCTTTGTAAAATTAGAACAACAAGTTAAATTCTAAATAAATCCATACTACCAATAACTAGAGGACAGAATTTTTTATGTACATTTCGAATATTGAAATGGATTTGGTTGGCATTGGAAATAAGCAAATTTTACTATTACCTTTGGTTGGCCAGCAACAATTTTGGCTCTAATTTAAGGAGTTAACTATGCTTAAATAAACAGAGGCAACAAGGAATAGTGGAAAGAATACTGGCTCTGGGATCAAAGGACCTGGCTTCAATTGCCAACTCTGATACAACCTTGATGACCTTGAGATAGTCAAATAGCCTCTCTAAACCTCACTTTCTTCACTTAGAATATGAAAGTATTGGACGACATAATGTCTGATGTTATTTCTAGCACTAGATCTATGATCCAAGAGATAAGGAACAAAAACTATTTAAATTGCTATAATACTTCGCCTCCTCAAAGTCCCTAAGTTCAAATTTTCTCAATTACTATTCCCCTCCCCAGATTGCTTAAGCATTATTTGCCCTATAGTTTTTACTTCTTAGGTTGTCATTTTTTCTTCCTGTTTCTTGTCCATTCACTTTGCTCTCATTTTCACCAGATTCAAGTTGTCTTTGATTCTCCTTCACCTCATGTCCAAAGAATTTGATTCTTGAAACGTATGCAGTGCCTACTATGGACCAGTCACTGTGCTAACATGAATACAGAAGAAGGAAAAGGAGGAAGAGAAGATGGAGGAGGAGGAGGAGGAGGAGGAGGAGGAGAAGAAGAAGAAGAAGAAGAAGAAGAAGAAGAAGAAGAAGAAGAAGAAGAAGAAGAAGAAACATTCCTTACCTTCAAGACGCTTGCATTCTACCTGAGTCGGAGGGATCATACATACAGATATAAATAAAAAAATACAAACTAATTTCAGAGGATGCTAGGGGTGATGATGGGCTATCATCTCTTGAGTTAACCTTCTCTATTTCTACTGCAGCCACAATAGTTACCGTCTATTTAGAGTATTGCAGTGGCTTTTTTTCAAGAAATATATATATATATATGTATATATATATATGTATATATGCATACATATATGTGTATGTATATATGTGCATCTATGTGTGTATATATTTATATGGGTGTCTGCATGGTATATGGTTGTGTGTGTGTGTGTGTGTGTGTGTGTGTGTGTGTATACCACATCACTATTCTGATTAAGTAAAGCAATCTTTGGAGATTCTTTGTAGTTTAACAGTTACAATTTGAACTTCTCTGTCTTGTATTTACGGCCATCCTCAAACTTCCACCTCTCCAGCTCTATCTCATATTACATCCTGCCCTTCACTCCACTTTTCAACCAAAGTTGAAAATATACCTTGAACTCTCAAGCTTTTGGTCCTTTTTAGTTATGATACTCATACCTATCTTATAAAACTTTGCTCAAATGCATTCTACTTTAGGAAGTCATACTTTCTTTTCCCTAAAATGGCAATGACTTTACCCCTCCCATTTCACAAAACACCTTGTTTTCTATTTAATGAACTTATGTAACATTGCACACTCTAGCTACTTTTATTAGTATCCTACCATCCAGCTAGATTATAAGCTCTTTAGTGCCAATGAAAATGATGATGCCCTGTCTAAATCTTGTGTTTTTTCTTGGTGTTCAGGCTATAGAAGGTTTTAAATAAATAACAGAAGAAACAATAATAAATAACAGGTTAGAAGAGACAATAGAGGTTGTTTAGGCCTACCTGAAAATACAACATCTATCTATATTTATCCATACATATAATATATGTATACACACACACACACACACACACACACATATATATACCTGAAACATAACATCTATAGCATCCTTAATATATATTTATTCATGCTTCTCTTTTCTAGAATTTATTTATTTACATACACACAATATGCAAGCATAGGTAGGTGGCACAGTGGATAGTGTTAGGTCTGAAGTCAAGAAGACTGATCTTTATGAACTCAAATCTGGATTCAAACACTTCCTGGCTATGCGACCCTGGGCAAGTTACTTAACCACATTTGCCTCAGTTCCTCATCTGTGAAATGAGCTAGAGAAGGAAGTGGCAAACCACTCCACTATCTTTGCCAAGGGAAACCCAAATAGCTCATGAAGAGCTGGACTGAAATGATTGAACAATAACACATAAGACGACTTCCATGGCATGCTCAGATTGCCTAACTTGGAAGCTCTCTACATTCCCTATCATGTGAGTGAATGTTAGCCTCCTTTGATTAGTATCATAGACAGAACAAGTTACATCTTTAAAATGGGCTAAATTCAGTCTCTCTTCTCCTGGCTCAGAATAAATGCATAAAAAGTTTTAAGAACATATATGATCAGAAAAAGAAAATGATAGCCATATAGAGAAGATTCTTGTTTGTTGCATCCAGAAAGTGAAGTTCAGAGCTCATGCACAGCCCTGATGTCATGAATTGAACTGTTGGGAGAAGAAGGGAGTACTTACCCTGTTCTCTCTCTCTCTCTCTCTCTCTCTCTCTCTCTCTCTCTCTCTCTCTCTCTCTCTCTCTCTCTCTCTCTCTCTCTCTCTCTTACCCCAGCTCCAAGAAATGAACTGAGGATCATTTGTTTCTGTTCTGTGTTGTTTGTACTTCTCACTCTCAGGTGCTGGCAGTGATGCCCGCTAGACCCTGGAGTTCAAGTCATAACAACTTTAAAGACAGGATTATAGGTGAGATGGTACTTTCAGCCAACCCAGTAGGGAAACTCTGAAAAATGAGAGTGGCTAAGATTCAAGCCCAAAAAGGGTTTGACTTGGAACTGGCACCAGTCTCTATGGAAAATTAGTTAAACTATGAACCTAATCCGTTTGTTCTCCCTAGAGACTGAGGTGGTACAAGGGTAGAGGAGGGACTTTGTTTCCCACATGTTGAGAGATTGTTTGTATATTTGTGATTATGCCTTTTGAAGCAAATATTCTTCTGTAAAAGTTAATTTATCTGTTATGAACTAAACCACACCCTACATTAGAAGGAACACCATCAGTAGTGTTAGACCAAATGGAAAGTGAACATAGTTATTACCCAACCCCAGGAAGATTGGGAGAAAACCAGAGAATTTTGAAGGACTAGAGTAAAATGTAAGATGTCTATTTGGCGTTTAGTCAATGAAGTCTAGAATAATCATCATTACATGCATTATGTCATGCTTTCTATATTATACTATGATGCTTCATTCATCACTCATTCAATTCATGAAATAGGTACAGAATATCTTCTCTGTGTAAGAGCAGTACCAGACATGTATGTAGGTTAAGATCCATTGTACAAGGTATTGTTGGGGACACAAACATATACAAACCATTACTTGCCTTCAGAAAGTTTATGCTACAATTGAAAAGACAATGAATCAATACATAAAGAGATAATGCAAAATGTCCTCGCCTTTTTAAAGAATCAATGATGTAATTAAAATGGGTATTTCCTTAGCTGATCACAAACTCTTCACACTTATTCATTGTATTTCATTTTTACCCATGTGTTTCATAGATAAATCCTTCATAGATAATCTATCCTATGCCATGGATGCTATCTGACTCTTTTATGATTTTATTAATATTAAGACTACATTCAAGTTCTCAGTTATCCTTAATCTTTTCTATATAGCTATCATTTTCTTTTCCTGGTCATATATGCCCTTAAAACTTTTCATGCATTTTTTCCAGAATTTTCCAGTTGTAGATTATATGTACCATTGATATATCTTGCCACTATCGTTTTATGTCAGTTGTCACTCTCATTCTTCAAATAACTTAGTGTTTCATGATTTATCACCAAAGGCTATCACTGGGAGAATTTGTTTCTTTTTATTTTCTTTTTTGGATTAGACCTATGATTTTTATCAATATATGTAATTCAGGTAAGGAATCCCCATTTGCCAAACGAGAGTAATACCTGCTCTGAAACTTAAATTCTTGGAAATTTTCTAGGACACTGAGAAGTGAAGTGGTTTGCCTAGAGCCACATAGATATTTTGTCTCAGAGATAAGACTTAAGCTTAGGTCTTCCTGACTATCCCCCACTACCTTTTTACTGAAGAACACTGGTACCAAAAAAAAAAGGTGTACATAGTAATATTTTACTCCTTAGGATCATTGAAAATCTTTTCTAAGCACCCATATGTGATTGACCCCAAACTTGTCTTCAAATTAAATTTTTGCTCTAATTCACTTTCTACCTGTAATTCTTGTGCAAAGTAAATGACAGGACAATTCACTTGGCACAGAAAATTCCTAGACAAACCAATGTAGGGATATATAAGAGAAACAGGCAAATTCACAGGAGGGGAAGACCCTTCATCAGAATTTAGATAATTACAGGATGATAGATTTAAAATTAAAAGACATCTTAGAAGTCATCCAGACCAATCTCTTAGATGAGCAATCTAAGTCCAAGGAAATAAAGTGTTGTACCCATGGTCACACATCGAGTATAAGAAAAAGCAATGATTTAAATATAAATCCTCTAATTCCAAATCTAGCACTCTCTTTGTAGCATTTTCACACAAAACTCATTTTTCTCCAACGCAACTAACAAATTTAAAAGATACCAGCATAATTTAAATAGATTGTACTCTCTCAGATCAGTGTGTGTGTGTGTGTGTGTGTGTGTGTGTGTGTGTGTGTGTGTGCAATTATCTGAGGTATGCATAGACAGTTATTTTCATTTATTTTGACTACTGGAGGAACTGCAGCTCAGAAAACCCAGTAGTCAAGTCCTCTTCTAATCTAATTTATTATATACTTACTACATTATACTGTCCCACAGCCACATGGCGTCTTAAGAGTATCAGGTTAGACTTTATTCTTAAGACTGGAAGGTTACCTTGAAAACCAAATTGATCCATCCAATACTAACATTTGGAAATGCAGTCATTTACCACCAGGTAATCTGTTTGATTTAGACTCCACAAATATATTTCCCCAAGCACAATCTCATTAGCAGATATCACATCATCAGAGATAGCTTCGCCTTTGATATTCAAAACCTCCTCAATACGCTCAGTTGTTTCTCCCCTCTGATTAGAGAACTGTAGGATACGGCAAAAATCTCCTCCCATACCTTCGCTTGACAGAGGGCTCAGAATTTTCAGCCAACTCTTCATTCGGCTGCTCTACTTGGTTTCAACTCCATGAGTATCATTCCTCCTTCTCCGTCTGCCCCTCTCCTTTGCAGCTTCTTTTTGTATATTGTCTTTCCCTCATGAAATTTTAGCCTCTTGAGGTCATGAGTTTTATTTTTTTTGTATCTTCAGAATTTAGCATAATATTTGTTGATTATTTTTTGGCAAATAGGACATTTCTCATGTCAATCAGTTATAGACAACTGTGAGAGAATTTGAAAGGAAACTTGATTTTAAAAAGCATTAGTTTAAGAAAATAACATTAGATAGATAAATTAACACTTAAATCTTTATAATAAAATCAGATTTTTCAGAGTTGATGCTCACAAATCTTTTTCACTTGTGCTAAGTACCTTGTCCCCCAAAGTTTTTTGTTATTTCTCACCCTCCTCTCTCAAATGTTATAGAAAAACAAACAAAACTCCTCTGACACTGATAAGTTACATATTAAGGCTGAGTCTAGAGGACATTTTTTTTCCAAATTAGAAACTTTTAAATAAAACTACTAATGATGGAAAAAGCTGACTGACTTTGAAGTTCCATCACAAGTCTATTTTTTTCTTTCTTGAAGATAAAACCTGTAAAACAGTGATATTGGTAAGATTTTCACATCAAAGAAGAAAAGTCATAAATACGACTAGTGTGAAGCTTCTAGTTTTCATCAGTATTTTAGCTATAATACAATGCAATCCTAAAAGTTCAGCCTCATTGCTGTTGGTTAAAATAATGCGAAGCTGTGGTGGGTCTCTTTGAGACAAGATTTTATAGCCATGTCATAAAATATATCTGAGCAAAAACACATGCTTTCTTGATCATTAAGATTTTTTCCAATTGAATGGGCCAAATTTCACAATATGGCAGAATTTATTTTTTGCTTTGATAGCTATAAAGAAAGACCAAATAATCCCACACAACTGTCCATTTTAAGAAAGGTTCTATTATTTTTAATTGTCCACTGAGAGTCATGCATAAGCTTCTTGATCTAATGCAGCCTACTCCAAAATATGCTGCAGAATATTAGCTTACCTTTTATTAGTTTCTCTTTATGGTCTAAGTTGATTCTCTATTGTATCTCTTTTAATTAAGTCTGAAAATGATTTCTCCACCTAGACAGTGTGCTTGATGATGAAAATAAATCATAAATAAGTGGCACAATTAAAGACACATCAGGACAACATCAAGGTACCAATAATTTCCTAAAAAAATTCTTCTTTTAACCTATCATGGGGAAAAATATATTCTATAGGACAAGCAAAAATCTGGCAAAGTATGGTATTTACCATGAGTTTTAAATATAAGGTAAATAGCATGAACTCACTATTTTTTAAAGAGAACACAATTCACCTAGTGGCTGTTCATCTGTCTAAACAGATAGTCCCACAGAATACATTTTAAAAATTACTACAGTTAAGAACCTAAGCAGAGTGGTGGGACTGTGGCTGCTCCAATCAGTTAGGGTGGTGACATATATAAACCTCACACTCATTTCACAAGATTACATACACTTCCACCTCCCTGTGGAATCATTGATCTACAACAATGTAGTATAGTGAAAATCGTCATACTCAATGAGTAATTTTGACTTTTGACTAGAGTTTTATTAACGCTTATTCCCCATTCTCTATTCTCCCATCCCCTAAATTCTACCTTTGGCTACATAGTTCCAAAATGAGAAATGTTGGGAAGAAATTTTAGGATAGAATTATTCAGTAAACCCCTTAAGTTAAGTGATTTTAGTGCTGGTTGGCTTATATCAGATTATTATGTTACAGACAGTCCCAAAGTGCTTTTCTGGAATGTGGGTGGCCTTTCAAGTCATTGGTTGATCCAACTTCACTACACATGCTAAACATCAACAAATAGTAGGTCTCATATATGTGGCTATTATTTATGCATTGAAAGATCTCCCTTTTGGTTTACAAATGCCAACTAGGATTTCTTATTACTTTACAGACTGAAATGGTTTCCCAAATTTCAATACTGATACATGTGGTATATTAAAATTTTAACTGAAGGGTCAAGTATTCTGATTAGGAAGAACAACAATCATTAGACTGTATACATCTGCAAGAAGAAGGAACAATTAAAAATTCATAAAGCATTCTTCTGATTTAAATCATACTAAAACATATTAACTGATGATTTGTCATTGATGAAATAGAAATGATGGAATTAAGCTACTTAGTAAGGAAAATATATTTTGAAGGTGACCAGCATGAGGATTTGTTTTGCTGAACTATTCATATTTGTTTCAAGAGTATTAATTTTTGTTTTCCCCTGTGGTTATGGTAGGAGTCAAAAAAGAAGCAAAAATTATTTTTGTTATTAAAAAACAAGAGAAACAAGATGCTAGTAGAGACACTCTTTGAAAAGGGAGATGTATACAACAATATGAGTCACTTCAGCTAGCATCTTGAGCCACATTGATGAATGGGATGGAGAAAGAATGTAAGATATACTTAACCTAGAAGAGGCCAAGGGAGGGTGGAGAGAAAGCTTATTTGGACAGAAGAGCTGAGCTACATTGTTTCTGAATCTAATAAAATTTAAATTCACAGGAGATAAAACCAATTTAGCCAAGATTAGATGAAAAGCAGAAAATGTGGGTGTGGGAGGCTGGAAATTATAGATAGTCTCTCAAATAAAGATTTCGTTTCTCAAGTATATAAATAATTTTGTCAAATTTATAAGAATTCAAATAGTCAAATGATAAGAACAGGCAGTTTGATGAAGAAATAAAATGATATATAGTCATATAAAGTCTCTAAACCATTATTGATTAAAGAAATGAAAATTATAACAACTTTAAGATATCATCTTACGTATATCAGATTGGCTAAAATTATAGTTGTCCTTCAATTGGGGAATGACTAGACAAGTTGTGGTATACAACTATGAAAGAACACTACTGTGCTATAAGAAATTATGGGATGATTGATTTTTAGAAAAAAACATAGAAAAACTAGCACAAAATAATGAAAAGTGAAATGAGTAGTACCAAGAGAATCTTGTAAATAATAAGAGAAATATTGTCCTAAGAGTAAATTTGAATGACTAATTCAACTTAAATATCATAAATACTCAATCCAACTATGGAGGACCTATGAAGGAAGATGCTATACACTTTCAGAAAAATAACTGATAAACAGAAGTACATACAGTTTTACATATTTGTGTATGTATGTGCAGGCACATTTGTACATGTGTTTAATTGTAGTTTTCTCTAGGATGGGGTGAGAAGGGAAGGGATAATAAAAAGTACATAGCAGAGAACAAAAGAAAACTTAGAAGGCAACAGAAAAGTGGGGTAGCTTTGAAAACAATGTGCAGTATTTATTAGTGTTTTTTTTAATTAAACACTTTGAAATGGAAAACAAATTACATTCACAGAGGTTTAGTCTAGAGGAGAGCCTTCTTTCCAGGAGGAGGGAGTTTAGAAACAAAATTAAAAAAAAAAATACACTCTACAGAAACACTGCCACAGTGTCTACTCCTCTATGCCCTGGGTAGTGCTACCAATGGTTCTTGCACTCCCCTCTGTGAATAAGGCAAAGGTGAAAGGTACAAGTGGAAATACACTTTTTAGTAATTCTGAATCTATGTATTTTTCAGAGTAGGAAACTCATACAGATTTCCTCCAGTAATGACGATATAAAATTAATCTGCAGAAGAGATGAGTCAAGACAGTACAGTAAGACCAAGCACTTGTGCTTCAGCTCCCCAAAACTCTTTCAAAACCAACTTCTGAGTGGGAAAGCCAAGAAAATGTCACAATAATTTTTTTTTTCAAATCCAGGGCATATTAGCAAAATATACAGAGATCTGAAGACAAGCCAGGTGCACGGTACAGCAGAAACAGAAGTGACGCTGGGATGTGGAAACAGTAGCACAGATAGGTAGTAGTACAATGCTCAGGAACAATAAGAGGATTAAACATCTTGGAAGAAAGAGATCCCAAGCTATTTCTGTACTAACACTGGGAGCAGAAATAGGTAATATCTAACACATCTGCTACTGAATACCCAATTCTGGGTCAAAATTTCAGAATGGAGAGGAGTGGTCTAGGTCTCAAGAGAACAGGAAACCTACCTGAAAAGGGGCAGAGTACAGACTAGAAAGACCATGAACAGAACTTTTCCCAGATCAGACCACTTTGAAAGTATTCAAACTCATAGGTCTCCCAGACTGAACTATGAAAACAACCAAACAACATAAAAGACAGAAACAGCCTAGGCCATGAAGAGAGCAAAGTTCAACTCCAATATAAAGTTCTAAGTCAAAAGTAGACTGGATAATAAATAAACAAGTAGAACCTGACCTTAAATGGAACCTATAGTGACAGAAAAGCTTAACGCATACACTCAGAAGAAGAAAATGACCAAAAAGGAAATAAAAGCAAAGCCTTCAAAATATGCAGACTGGACAGAAACCTGACAAGAAATCTTAGAAGAGTGAAAAAGACTGAAAATAAAAGGTAAATATATTTCAAAAATTAAATAATGCCAGCATAAAAAAAAATTAGAAAAATAAATGAAAGCTAAGCAAGAATATTGTGGAAAAAAATTAACAACTTGGTAAAAAAGGCACAAGAATATTGAAAAAAACAACTTAAAAATTAGAATTTACTACATGGAAAAAGAAGTACAATATCTCACTGAAGAAACTAACTTCCTAAAAAGTAAATTAGTCATATAGAATCTAATGACTCCATGAGACATGAAGAAACAATAAACAAAATAAAAACGCTTTAAAAAGAAGAAAAATGCAAAATATTTGAAAGGATAAACATTTAACTTGGAAAACCAACTGAAGAGAGATAAATTGTGATTTAGAGAACTACCTGAAATCTACAAAAAACAAAACAAAACAAAGAAATACTAATTCAAAAAATTATAAAGAAAAATTCTCCAAGTATCTTAAAACTAGAGAGCAAAATAGAACTAGAAAAAAGCTCTTTCAGTCACCTCCTTAAAGAAATCCTAAAGTGCCAACCCAGAAATGTACTATAACCAAGATTCAAGGATCCACCGTCAAGGAGAAAATACTAAAAGAAAGAATAACTCAAACACTATGGAGCTACAGCCAAAATTATACAAGACTTAGCAGCTTCCAGTACAAATGAGTGGAAGATATATAATATGACAGTCAAGAAGACAATGAAACTAGGATTACAGTAAAAAATTACTTACCCAGCAAAACTGAGTATAATCTTGTAGGGGAAAATGAATTTTTTTTTAATAATTTGTTGATTGTCTAGACTTTTTCAAAAATTTATTTATTTTTAGTTTTCAACACTCATTTCCTCAAGATTTTGAGTTCTAAATTTTCTCCTCATCTCTCCCCTCCCACCACCCCAAGACACCGTGCATTCTGATTATCACTTTCCCCAATCTGCCCTCCCTTCAATAATACCCCTTCCTTCCTTTATCCCCATCTTCTCTCTTTTCTTGTAAGGCAAGATCGATTTCTATACCCCATTATCTGTATTTCTTATTTCCCAGTTGCGTACAAAAACAGTTCTTAACATTCATTCATCAAACTTTGAGTTCCAATTTCTCTTCCTTCCTCTCTCCCCACCCATCCCTACTGAGGAGACATGTAATTCAACCAAGGCTATACATATGTAGTTATGCAAAAGACTTCCATAATAGTAATGATGTGAAAGACTAACTATATTTCCCTCCATCTTATACTGCCCCTCATTTATTCTATTCTCTCTTTTGATTTTGTCCCTCCCCAAAAGCATTTAATTCTAATTACTCTGTCCTCTCATTTGCCCTCCCTGATATCATCCTCCCACACCCCACTTATCCCCTTCTCCCCTACTTTCCTGTAGTGTAAGATAGATTTTCATACAAAACTGAGCATGCATGGTATTCCTGCCTTAGGCCAAATACAATGAGAGTAAGTTTCACTTTTTCCCTCTCACATCCCCCTTTCTCCCTCTTTTCTTACCTCATTTATGAGAGATATTTTGCCCCATTCCATTTTTCCCTTTCTCCTCCAAATATATTTCTCTCTTACTCCTTAATTTTATTTTCTTGGTTATCATCCCTTCCTATTCAACTCACCCTGTGTCCTCTGTTTATATATGTATGTGTGTGTGTGTGTGTGTGTGTGTGTGTGTATGTGTGTATGTATATAATCCCTCTAACTACCCAAATACTTAGAGTAGTCTCAAGAGTTAAAAATATTATCTTTCCATGTAGGAATGTAAACAGTTCAACTTTAGTAAGACTTGTGATTTCTATTTTCTGTTTGCCTGTTCATGTTTCTCTTGATTCTTCTGTTTGAAAGTCAAATTTTCTATTCAACTCTGGTCTTCTCATCAAGAATGCTTGAAAATTCTCTATTTTATTGATTGACCATTCCCCTCCTTGAAGTATTATACTCAGATTTGCTAGGTAGGTGATTATTAATTTTAATCCTAGTTCCTTTGACCTCTTGAATATCATATTCCAAGTTCATTGGTTGCTTAATGTAGAAACTGCCAGATCCACTGTCATCCTGATTGTATTTCCACAATACTTGAATTGGTTCTTTCTAGCTCCTTGCAAAATTTCCTCCTTGATCTGGGAACTGGAATTTGGTTACAATATTCCTAGGAGTTTCTCTTTTCAGATGTCTTTCAGGAGGTGATCGGTGGATTCTTTCAATATTTATTTTACCCTCTGGTTCTAGAATATCAGGGTAGTTTTCCTTGATAATTCCATGAAAGATGATGTCTAGGTTCTTTTCTTTTGATCATGGCTTTCAGGTAGTCCCATAATTTTTAAATTGTCTCTCAACATTTTCTTCAGCATTTTTTTGGGTCTCCTTTAGCAAGCTTTTGATGATTTTCTTGCATCACTCTCATTTCTCTTCCCAATTTTTCTTCCACCTTGATTTTCAAATGTTCCTGTGTGTCCTGAGACCATTGTATATTTATTTTGGAGGTTTTAAATGCAGAAGCCTTGGCTTTTATGTCTTCTTTTGATGGTATGCATTGCTCTTCCTCATCTGAAAGGATGGAAGAAAATACCTGTTCACCAAGAAACCAACCTTTTATAGCCTTATTTTTTTATTTTCTGGGGCATGTTCCCAGCCTGTTACTTGACTTTTGAGTCCTTTGTCAAGTGGAAGGTATACTCTGGGAACCTGTAAGTTCTCAGTTCCTCCAAGGTGGTATAATCAAGGGAGAGGTCTTTACTCCTTTCCTGGCCTGTGCTCTGCTCTGGGAGCAACCACAAGCTTTTCTCTCCAGGATATGAGAGTAGATTTCCCATTCCTGAGCCTCTACTAGCTCCATCATGCCAGCCAGCACTCCTTCTCATCTCAGGGCTGCTACTCAGGACTGAGACCCAGATCATCTGCCTGATTCCCCCAAAGTATTTAGACTAAACAAGGGCTCCCAAAATGGATGCTGTGCTGCAATGGCTACCACTACCCTGGGGCTGGGGCTTGGGCTGGACCCTGCTCCCTTCTTACTCAGGTAAAAGAGCTTATTCACTGACTTTTGAAACTGTCTTTGGCATTTGTGGGTTGAGAAATCTGGGAACCACAGCTGCTGTCCTTGATTCCATGCCCTGAAGCCTGCTCTGGTCCTTCTGGTGCCATGGCCAAGGCTGAGCTGCACTCTGCTCTGAGCCCAGTGTGATAGACCTTTTCTTTAGGCCTTCCAAGCTGCCTTGGGATAGAAATCTCTTTCAGTCCGTAGTTTTGTGGCTTCTACTGCTCTAGAATTTGCTTACACTCATTTTTTACAAGTATTTTATGGGCAATGCAGGTAGAGTTAGAGCAGGTGCATCCTTCTGGGAAAATGAAATTTAATGAAATACAAGTCTTTCAAACATTCATGATGAAAATATCAGAGTTGAATACAAAATCTGACATAAAAAAACCTAAGACTCAAGAAAAGCATAACAAGATAAAAATGTCTGAGAAAATTTAAGGATCTTCAATACTCTTTATATTTTCACATGAGATGATGATACAAAAAACCCCAAAACACTGTGTCATCACTTGGGTGGTTAGAGGGAGTCCACTTAAAAGATATGGAGATGAGAGTATTTTGTTGTGGTGATCTCAAAAGACTAATGGAAGGGTGAAAAAGAGTGGGTTCACTGGAAATAGAAGTAAGGAACAGAAATAATGGAAAAATTGTCTCACATGAATGAGATATGCAAGACATGTTTATATAATGGAGGGGAGAATGGAGAAAAGAGAGTGGAAAACACTTAAACCTCACTCTCTTTTGAAATGATTCAAGGAGAGAAGTGGGAGGTGGTTGATTAAGAAAGACAGTGGTAACAAACAAAATAAATACTTAAAAAAGGGATAAATGTAAAAAAATAAGATGGAGAGAAAGACGAAGTTAGTTATAATAGGATAAAATCACCCAGAAAATGGAAAAGATTAGTAAAAATAGATTGGAAACCAGAATCCAACACTGTATTGTTCACCAGAAAAACACTTGAAACAGAAAAATGTAGTTAAATAAGAACCTTGAGCAGAATCTATTATGTTTTACTCAAAAGAAAAAAGAAAAAAAAGTCAGGGAAAAAATCATGATCATAGATAAAGTAAAGCCAGAGATAAACATAATTAAAGAGATAGTCAAGGAGAATATATTTTGTGAAAATTTATCACATACAATGAATTCATACCAATAAAATACTTGTATGTAGCAAATAGCATAGCATCCAAATTTGTGAAAGAAAAGTTAAATGAACTGTAGGAGGAAATAAGTAGCAAAACTATAAGAGTGGGGGAGCCTAATTTACCCCTCTTAGCCTTAAATAGATCTAGGCATAAAATAAATAAGAAAAAGGATAATTTAAGGATAATCTAATTTTAGAAAACAGATATGATATAGGTCTGGAAAATACTGAGGAATATAAAGGAAGATACTCTTTTTTTCAGCTGTGCATATTGCCTTCTAAAAAATTCACCAAATATCAGAGCATTAAAATCCTCACAAACCAATGAAGAAAATCAGACTCATAAATGCATCCTTTTCTGTTCTAATGAAATATTTTTATTCAATAAAGGGTCTTATCTTTGGAAAGTAAATAACCGAATCCTAAGGAATGGGTGGCTCAACGAAAAAATATATAATCAATCAGAAATTTCATTAAATACAATAACCTCAATTAGACAACCTAGCAAAATTTGTGGGATGTAGCCAAAATAGTACCTGGAAGGAAATTTGTAACTCTTAATGCATACATTAAAAAAAGAGATAAAGACCATATCAGTGAATTAAATTTGCAACTAAAAAATATGACATTAGGAAGAATAGTAAAACAATGTATTTTTAAAAATCATACCCTGTAAGCAGGCTGGATTTATGCCAAGAATGTGAAACTGGTTCAACATTAGGAAAACTATAGCCATAACTGGCTATATCAGTGACAAAATCAATAAAATAATATGATTATTTCAGTAGATGTAGAAAAAGCCTTCAGAAAAATACAATATTCATCCTTTTAAAAACAGTCCAAAGCATAGGAAAAAATAGACCTTCTTAAAATGATAAGTATAAGTATATATTTGCATTTTTGACCCTTCATGTCTAAATCATATATCTGTTTTGCACTTATCTTGTTATATGGTGTGAGATTTTCTGTTTCTGCCAGATTACTTTCAAATTTTCTGCCCTACTACTTTCAAATTTTCTTAGTAACTCTTGTCAGATAATTACTTTTGCCCCAGTGGCTGAGATCTTTGGATTTATAAAAAAACATCACTTTGTCCATTAGCTTCTCCATATTGCATTCATAATCTTTTCTGTTGGTCAACTACTCTTTTTATTATCCATACAAAACAGGCTGGATTTATGCCCAGATAGTAAAACTAGTTCAACATCAGGAAAATTATAACCATAACTGTCTATATCAGTGACAAAATCAACAAAATAATATGAGTTTTTCAATAGATATAGAAAAAGTCTTCAGCAAAATACAATATCCATCCCTTTTAAAACACTCAAAAGCATAGAAGTAAAAATACTTTCTTAAAATGATAAGTATTATCTATGTAAAAGTAAGAGAAAACATTATCTAAAATGAAGGTAAGTGAAGTTTTACAACAAGATTGGGGTAAAAGAAAAATTTATGTTTTCATGATTACTATTCCAAGTTGTACTAAAATACTAGCTATAGCAATAAAACAAGAAAAAGAGATTGAAGGAATAAGTATAGGAAATGCTGAAAAAAAATTTCATTTTTTTTGCATAAAATATGGGAGTTTACTTAGAGTAACTTAACAGTCAATTAAAATAGTCAAGAAAATTATCAAACTGAACAAAATTCAAGATATAACATTACCCCCACCTAAATCATCAGCCTTTCTATATATTACCAACACCACTAAAAAGAAAAAGATAGAAAGAGAAACTACAATTAAAAAGAATTGTAAACAGTATAAAATACTTGAAAGTGTACCTGCCAAAACATATAGGAGGTATACGAACACAATTACAAAACATTAGTCACACAAATGAAAATATATTTGAACAACTGGAGAAATAAAATTGTTCATGGGTAGATCAAGCCAGTATTGTAAAAAATTACAATACTATCTAAATTAATTTACCTATTCAATGCCATACCAACTAAAATACCAAGGATTTATTTTATAGAGTAAGAAAAAAATAACAAAATTAATCTGGAGGAACAAAAAGTCAAGAATATCAGAGGAATCAATTTAAAAAAATGAAGGAAATGTCCATGTCAAACCATACTACAAAGTACCAGATTTCAAACTATACTTGCAAAGCTGTAATCTTCTAAACAATTTTTTATGGATAAGAAAAAGAGTGACTCATCAACAGAATAGATTATAAATGCAATACAGAGAAGCTAATGGGCAAAGTAATGTTTTATAAACCCAAAGATCTCAGTATTCTGATCTGGGCAGAAGTAATTATCTGACAATGACTGCTAAGAAAATTTGAAAGTAGTTTGGCAGAAGCAAGGAACAAACCAAAATCTCACATCATATAACAAAATAAGCACAAAATAGATACATGATTTAGACATTAAGGGTCATATATGCAAATTTGGGGGCATGGAAATTACCTGTCAAATCTATAGATAAGTGAAGAACTCATGACCAAAAAGCTATGGAGAAATTCACAAGAGATAATTCATCATTTCAATTTCATAAAATTCATAAAATTAAATGTTTTCACAGAAATTAATACAGCACAATCAGAAGAAAGGCAGAAAACCAGGAAAAGTCTTTATAGCATGCTTCTTTGACAAAGGTCTCATTTTCTAAGTACATGGGGAACTAAGCAAAATGTATAAGAATAAAAACCGTTTCCTGACTGACAAATATTCAAGGGAAATGAACAGTTAATTTTCAGAGGAAGAAATCAAAGTTCTTAATAGTCACATGAAAAAATGTGAAACAATAATGAAAACAACCCTGAGGTATCACTTCACTCCACCATACTGGCTTATAATAAAGCAAAATAGTGAATGCTGAGGGGGTGTGTGAAAAAATAGGCATTGCAATGCACTACTGGTAGAATTGTGAAGTAGTCCAAGCATAATGGAAAGTAATCGGGAACTGCACCTGAAAGGGTACAAAACTGCATTGCCTTTGATCCAGCAATGCTACTGTTAAGTCTATGGCCTGATGATATCAAAGAAAAAGGAAAAGGATACATATGTACAAAAATATTTACAGCAGTTCTTTTTGTGGAGATGTAGTGGACACCCTTCGATCAAGGAATGACTAAACATGGTATGGCATATGAATGTGATGGAATAATATTGTGATGGAGATCATTTTAAAATGATCTGGGAAGACTTGTATGGATTGATGGAAAGAGAAGTAAGCACAGTCATGAGAACAATCTACATAGTAACATCAATATTATAAAGATAATCAACTGTAAAAAATTTAGTTACTGTGATCACTAAAGTGATCCTCCACTATTCCAAGGAATTCATGATGAAAAATGTTATCAGCCTCCAGATAGAAAGTTTATAGATTCAGAATTGAGAATGAAACATGGCTTCCTCCTTTTTTCCTTTTTTTCTAGATCGTGGCTAGTGCATAAAAATGTTTTACATGACTTCATACGTGTAATGAATGCTACATTTTATACTTTCTCAGTGGGTAGGGAGGAGTGAAAGGAGGGAGAGAGTTTAGAACTAAAAATGAAATTGAATTAAAAAAAAACTATAACCTCAAAATAATGAAATTAGTCTGCAACTGGTAATCTTAGAGAGATGCCAGGGGTATGTAGAGTTTATCATTTTTTGCTCAGGGTCACACAGAACAGGTATTCTTACTACAAGTAAGAATGAAGTTGTAAAAGATAGGCAGGCAGACGCAGAGACAAAGAGAGAGAGACAGGCAGAGACAACTTGAGAGGGAGAGAGGGAGAGAGAGAGAGAGGGAGAGAGAGAGAGAGAGAGAGAGAGAGAGAGAGAGAGAGAGAGAGAGAGAGAGAGAGAGAGAGAGAGAGAGATGTTATCTTGAGCACTAAGAACATTTCAGATGTGGATTTGTAGTGGATTAGTATTGGGGAGGAGATATGACATGAAAAGAGAAAGGGAGTTACCTAGGCATTAAGAATAAAGGTTTCTTTTGAAGGAGTGTCCAGGTAAGAGGAGGAAAGGCTGAATAGCACAGGGAGAAGAAGCTTTGCGAAATATTTGGGCCCCCAGGATTAAAATTTATGCCATTGAGCATGAAGAAGTTGTCAGCATTGTAATGATGTCATTATCCACTGCTCAGACCTCTTCAGGCACTTTATCACTCTGGCCTGATAGAAACTTTTCTCTAAGAATTTGAAAGCATTAACCCCTTACTTCATCATTCAAGTTAAGTAATGCTTCAACTATACATCAATATGGCTCCATGTCAAAAGGAGACCACTTTATTTTGTAGGAAACACTTGAATATAAAATATTTTCACCACAGCTTTCTCAGTTATTTAAAACAGGTCACTTAGAGTATTTTTCTGGGGGTGAAGAAATTATAATGGAATGCAAAAGCTTTTCAAGTAAAAGGAAGGGGAATAGGAGGACGTATAAAGATAAAAGAGCAGACTCCCATCCATCTTGTCATTGCAAGTATGTGGGCATAAATGCCATAGGGAACCAAAATCCCTGTTTGGATAATAAACAGAAGAGTAATACCAATAATAAAATTCTATTTCACAAACATTTTACGTTATCCTTCTTCTTTCTAACTGTACCTCCTCCAAACCTAAATCTAGCAAACAAACACAAAGTGATATGGGGAGACCATATATTGGATAAAGCACTAGAACTGGAGTCAGGAAGACTTGAGTTTAAATTCTACCTCAGACACTTACTAGTTATGTAACCCTTAGAAAATCTCTTGACCTCATTGGGTCCCAACAATCTCAAATATAAAATGAGAAAGATGGCTTCTTAGATCCCTTCTAACTCTATAACCCTCTGATCTTAGGCTATTTATTTCATAGATATATTTCAAACCTAGTTGATAACCTCTTGATCAATTGTAGCCTATTGCATGAAGATTTCCACATGTGTAATCTTTCCTCTCCAAATTTCACTCACCATGGATGTGTGCCTGAAGTGGGGACCTATGGTGCTCTGAGAGGTAATCTTCTTGTAAGCCAGACACTTGGAGTTAAAAATTAGTTATGTTTCTGTTATTAGTATGCTTCAATATATTTTTAAATAAAACCTAGTTTTTTAAATAATGATTTCAGTGACTATATATCATTTCAATGACTTGGAAGAAAAAAATTAAAAACAAAAGTAAAAGAGAATCATGTTTTGGTAGGTCTATGATGAAATAAGATTATATTTGAAGAGTTTTGCACATAGTAAGAAATTAATAAATGCTTGTCCCTTCTCCTTTTCCTCCATGTTTATGAGTGGTAGCATGACATTGCAATATTTAAATGGGGTTCCAACTGCTTCCATGGATATTATATAGTGGGACCAAGGAATCTATCTGTCCCTGATGAAGAATGGGAAAATATTGAAGATTAAGTCTATAATGACTTCAGTCTTTTGTTTTCCTTATGCTTTCAAGCATCTTGAGAGATAAATTTCAATTCAATTTGACAAATATTTATTAAGATCAAAGGCACTTTGGGGCAGTTAGGTGGCATAGTGGATAGAGCACTGGCCCTGGAGTCAGGAGGTCCTGAGTTTGAATCTGGCCTCAGACACTTGTTAGCTGTGTGACCCTAGGCAAATCACTGAACCCAACTGCCTCAAAAAAAAGATCAGAGATACTTCCTAGTTCTTTGGGAAATAGCTGAAAAGTGGCATATCCCCATTCCTCTAGGAGCTTACGGTAATATATGAACACAAATAATAATGTAATTTGGAATGTGATAACAGAGAACCAATTTGGTATGTATGCCAAATGCATTTGAGGAGAGAAAAGACTTTCAACTGGGTAGACCATGAAAGTTTCCTAGAAGAGATGGCAATTCAAGTAAGCCTTGAATGAAGAGGAGGATTTCAACAGGCAGAGATATGAGGGAATACATTTAGTCAATGGGATTATGGGGCCATGGGGATTGGGGTAGCTAGCTTTTGGAAATGTACTAAGGCAGTGGTATTGAATGAGATCAGGTAGCATCAAAGGGGTCAGATTTGACTTGAACATAGAGTCAGTGAAATGGAGGTGTGGTTTCCAGCTCACATAAGTACAAAATAGTGGATTAGACATTTTATCTTATCTCCATGACCTCTTAAACCTGTCCAAAATGAAAATTATATACCAATGATAAAGCAGCTTAAACTATATAATTGCCTAGGACACCCAGAATCTTAAAGAAGTAAAACCAAACCCATGAAGTGATAGTGGTTAACTCAGCAGTCCTACTTCACCACCCACACTACTAGTAGTAAGGAAGCAACAGCAGAACCAAAAACCCAACACTGACTTATCCATGTCTGCACCCAGTTCCTGCTTTCCTTTTTCAAGTTCCATAGAAATCCCAACTCCAGGCTATGGAAGTTTACCTGGACTTCAATAGCCGGCTTTGTCACCAGCTATCAGGACTAAAAGTCTGTCAGGAGATGCAACCCAAAAGCACCGGCGCTGCAAAGCACTGAACTGCCAGTGACATGGAAAGCAGGCTCTGATCTGTTAAGTGCTGGGACAGAGAATTCAGGATCAGAGGAGGTGGAACAAGTTACCAGAACAGGATACTATGAATTTGCAGAGCAGTGTAACACTCCACAGAGCCTGAGGGGAGAGCACTGCATACAACAGGGACAAGTTCTGACTCAAAAAATCAGTTGGGGAAGAGATGGAGGTTGTCAAATCATGAATTGCCGAGTGTGAGAATAGGCTGAGATCTAGCCAGCCACAAAGGAAATCACAATAAAGGGAAAGGGAGTGATAAGAGAAATAATTTGGAGGGGTTAGAATAAAAGATCATCATTTTTAAAAGTTAAGAAGAGAAACAGGTAATATGCTTCTAAGAAATATATTCCTAAGCAAATAGGTGGACAGTTAAATACACAAGATAAATAGATAGTTTGCATTACTTGAAAATGAAAAACTTCTGTTCACTGACAACATCAACGCATCTAAAAGAAAATGTTCAACAAGAAAAATTTTCTTATCAGATTTCTCTGATAAAACTTTGGTGGTTAACATATATAAAATTGTATCCGCATACACAATACATACATATTTATGCACACATATAACCATATATATATATACATATAAATATATGACTGTATGTGTATGTCATCTATCTATCTATCCATCTATCTATCTATAGTTGCTGTTGTTCAGTTGTGTTCAGTTTTCAAAATTTTCTTTGGTATTTTCTTGGCAAAGATACTAAAGTAGTTTGCTATTTCTTGCACCAGGTTATTTTATAGATGAAGAAACCAAGGCAAACAGGTTAAGTGAATTGCCCAGGATCAAACAGTTAATAAGTATCTGAGGCTGAATGTGAACTCAGGTCTTCCTGACATCATATCCTGTGTCCTATCCATTGTACCACCTAGCTCTCATGTATACAAATATGTCTGCATATGTGTACGTATATGTGTATGTTTTCCTCCCTAAAAATTGTTATCTCTCATATGAAATTGCTTTTGTGGAGAGAAAGGGGGAACAGATACTTGGGATACTGTGGTGATGTAAGGAACGGAAAATATCAACAAAAACTCATTTGAAGAAAAGATAAGAGTGTGAAATAAACCTCGAAAGGTAAGTTGGAAAGGATCCTATGTTATACAAAACAATATTTCTGTATTGAGTGGAAGCTTTCAAACAATACTATACACATACACACAAGAGAGAGAAACTGCAATATATATATATATACATATATGTAATTCTACAAATTATTCAAATATAATTTCCACAGGTAAAGAAATAGAAGCTAAGAAATCTTAGTCAATTTGCCTATTATCTTCCAGCTAAGTGTCAAAGCCAAATTTTAGTCCCAAATCATTTACCTACAATCCCTTGCTCTCTTTTATATCACTCTAAGCCACTGGAGGATTTTAAGCAGAGGTGTGACATGATCAAATCTTTCTATTAAGACAATTATTTGGGAAGCTCACCATAGCCTCTATATCCAAGGATTTTAGTGCTTTTTGTGGGCATTGATTAAAAAATGTCTCCAGTATCTTGCAAAGAATAACTATGGTTCAATAAACAACTTTATTTCACAAATGGAGAAAGCATGGCATAGCTATCTTCAGCCACTTCAAGATGAAATAAGTTTAAGGCCAAGGAGTCCTTATTCTTGGTCTATCAGTTTTCCTCTCTGCCTTTCTACCATGCTATAGAAATTAAAAAAAAAAAAAAAAGAAATGAGAAGCTCTTTTTTTTCTGTTCACTGCTTTAATTTGTATTTGTCCTGTAGAGAAGGCTAATTTGATCCTAAACTACCATCAGTATCTTGATCAGCCCTATTAATAGCAAACCCATTCTGAGATTCCATTCTAATTCTGTGGGAGAAATTCATCTTGGAATGAGCAACATTGTTGTTTTCATTGCAAAAACAACAGCTTGTGGCATTGAAAATTACTGATGAGACATTTTAATGGTGTTGTGTTCACTTCTGCTAATGGCACCATTAATCTTAAGAGTCACTTGGATTTGAGTGGACTCTAGTAGGTCATCCCCTGTATCATAAGAGAATTGATTTAATTATTCTCTAGCCATTCCTGATGAGATGGGTGTCAAGGTAATAATCGATGTCACTGACTGTGACCTTTGACCATAAATAGCCACCCTCACTCTCTGTCATATGAGGTCATGCTGGCATAATTGTGCCCTTGTTCACTAGTATACTTGAGTTAAATGAAAGCTGATGGATATTTCCAATGTTTGGTTCATAAATGATAGTATTTGAGATCTGGTCCTGTGGGTGTGAGTGGAGGATAAGAGAAAAGGAAAGAAAGATTTGATTACATATCCTTTTAAGTTATGCTTGGAAATTTTCAGCCTCAGTTCTTCAAGTGACATATCCTTCAGAGAATAAAATGAATGTCACCTCTCAGTAAAAATGCCTAATGAGAATAATAAATGTTACATGAAACACACAATTCTTTAAATAAATGATGATTACCATTTTCTGTGCTATCACTTCCATTTTGCCATGCCTCTTTTTGACAAGGAGATGCTCTGGCAGGTCCATTGTCCCATACCTTTCTAAATATTTTTGACTGTACTAATATTGTGAACTTACTTGTAGACTTCAAAGGAATTCTGGGTTTGAAAGTTTTAAATTGAAGTCTTTGTCCTGTACATTTATCTGACAATCCAAATAGCCACCATTATTCATTAGTATTGTTTCATTTTCCTTAGCCCATTGCCTTCAAAGTGTTACAGAATCTATTATTCTTTGTGACACAGGTGGGTGAATTCTTCTGATGAATATTTTTCAATATTACAAGAGACTTTATTTTCAGCATTTTCTGGACAGTGACAGTGTTTGTGATTAACTGACAACGGTGACATTGACTTTCTTTTATGTCTCACTGAATGCCAGGAGAGAAATATGGGAGTAACATCTTTAATAAACCTATCCTTAGACAACTTACAATTTATAAATGAATGTTTTGGGTAAGCAGTAATTTTTCTTCTTTCTGAGCATATCCATGGTCGACAGAGGAGGGAAGGAGGTACATTCTTTTTGTAATCTAGCACTATATTTCCAAGATTTCCCCAGATCATAACCTATATTGTTTTTTTATACCTTATGTATTTCATAGATATTTGCAAAGGCAACCAAGTGGGTCAGTGGATAGAGCAGTGAACTGGGAATGAGTAATAAAAGAGTTCAAATCCTACCTTAGACATGAGTAACTGTGATACTTTAGGGAAGTCACTTTATTTCTCTCAGACTTGGTTTCCCCATCTTCAAAATGAGAAGAATAATAATACCTACTTTGGGTCGGTTATTGTGAGGATAAATATTTCTTGGTTTGCTGTGAGGATAAAATGAGTTGTATTTATAAAATACTTTGCAAACTTTAAATGGCTATATACAATGTTTTGGGGTTTTTTTGACATTTGTTGTATCCCCACCATTAAAATGGTAATTCCTTGAGATTAAAGATGGTGGGGTTTTATTGTTGTTGTTTGTCTGTTTTTATTTTCATTATATCTTCAATTGAAGAGCCTTTTGCTTATAGTTCTGAAGAAATGTTTGTTAGTATTCTACTAACCCAACTACAAAGTTACCATAGAGGCTGTGACCAATGTTGTTCTCATCTTCACAAGCACGCAATATGGAGACCTATTACCAGGAGACTCATGTGGGAAGGAGAGATGGTTGTCATTGGGGGCAATCTTGAACTTGTTTGACACCATCTCCAGAACAATTTCCTCATCTTGAAAACGAGGGGCTTAGATTAAATAATTCCTAAAATTTCTTCTAGTTCTAATATTTTAAGGTGTGTGTGGGGGGGGGGGGGGGGTGTGTGCTTGTGCAGCTGAATGAACCAACTGGGTTAAATCTTTGTACTAACTCCCTGTATTGTTAATGTATTTTTGCTTAATTCTAAGATCTTTCTCACCCATTAATAAGTCCATGTGACCTGCTTAAATAACATGAAAGCCTAAATCACATGTGGTGGGAGAAGTTTGCTGAATGAGTGAAGCAGGAAGGGTAAAACAGGAAGAGGCAGAGCTGGAGAGGAAGTAAGAATAAGTTGGTCAAACTAGTCAGAGCTAGGAAGGACACAGTAAGCAGGCAACTAGGATTGTGAGTATTTTGTTTTGTTTTGTTTTTGTAGGAAGGCCTGATAATGTGTATAGACTTTTTGCTTACTATGATGGATTTTTTTTGTTGCTATGATGGATTTGATTTTCTGGTGTTTGAACAAATATTTTAGTTCTTCATAGTCATAATGGGATGCTCTTGTTTTACCACTGCAAGTATAATGGGAAGTTGATTTAATAGCAAATGATTCAAAATTTCACCCTTCTTCATTGCTTTGAAGCTAAGATTGCTTCAATAAAAATAATTAAAATTATAAATTAGATATACATATAAATTTAAAAGTACAAAATTTAAATTATAAAAATATAATTACATATAATTAACAAGTAATTATGGATAACATGAGGCCATATTTTGTTTTACTGATCAGTGTTTCTCTTTTTCACATTTTCATAAACTATGCCTTTAATAGTATAATCTTGAATTATTCCAGGCATCAAGTAGAAAGGTTGCTGGCCTGTATATAGAAGACCCTGCTTTATTCCTCTCCCCCTTCTCCAAATCAGCCCAGCTTTTTTTTTTTTTTCAAGTCAAGTTCTTTTGCCATTCTTCATACTTTCCTTTTTCTTTTCTTTCTTTCTTTTTGGTAGTTTAATGTATTTTAATAGCAAATTTATAGGAACAGCACAGAAGATAGACAATGAAAAAAAATGTACTTGCATGTAGGACAACTCAGTTAGAAAAGTTTAATGAATGGATGAAATCTGTTGCATGATAAAAATACTACAAACACCATTTAGTTGCCATCAAAGAGAAATTTACTTAAAAACAAATGAAATGCTGGCATTGTCCAGAAAAATTTAACAGGTTTACTTATAATTGTTATAAAGTTGAATCACTGCAACTTGTTCATAGAAACATTTTTTTGACCACATTAATGCTTTATGTCTTTGCATTTACATTTAAAATTCACACACATAAACAAAAATGGAAAAAAAAAAACCTTGCCAATAACTATTCTGTCACCTATTTTTTCATTCTCAGTCACATAATTTGGTACCTTTTGACCCTATGGAAAACCAATTTCTAATGTTCAGAACTACCAATAACAGAAAGAAGAGATTTTTTTTTTCTGTTTTGAAAATGAAGAGCATTTTCCATCTTAGTGGAGTTTAAGCACATTCTCTATGTGTGCAGCATGCTAGCTGGATATCTTGCGGCATGATTGTGATGCCTTTGGCTTGAATAGCACATAGGTTGGTGTCCTCAAACAGGCCAACCAGATAGGCTTCCTTTGCCTCCTGCAAAGCATCAATTGCCACATTGTAGAAGTGCAGATCTGTTTTGAACTCCTGAACAATTTCATGCACCAAATGCTGGAAGGGAAGTTTACAAATCAGATGTTCCATGGACTTCTGATAACACCTGATTTCACAGACAGCCACAGTACCCAGCCTGTAGCCAAGAAGTTTTTTGAACCCTCCAGGAGAGGGCACACTCTTGAGAGTGGACTTTGTAGTGGCTTTTGCTTCCTGGGGGCTTTACCATGGGTGGATTTATGGGCAGTTTGCTTGGTACTAGCCATGTTTCTGAAAACTTCTCCTTATACAACTCCCTTCTTTTTCTGCTTGGTCTTGGAGAGTGAGAGGTGGCCCTAGTGTTGGAGAACTACAGTGGGATCTGCAAATACTCTTCATGCTTTTTTCAAAGGTGATTTGCAAACTCAGTTAGCATTTAATAAATATCTGCTTTAGGTTCAGACAATGAAAAGAACAAAATAAGACACTTATTAAGCACTTACTCTATTTTAAGTACAGGGGATGAGCTGTTTGAAGTGACTCCACTGATTTGATTATAGGCAGGGTTTTGCAAGGTTTGGGCTACCTCATCACTGTCACCTCTGATGGATTTCTACTCTCACTACTGTCTCCTTTAGTATATTTGGAAGAAAATCTTAACTTTTCTATCCTCTGTTACCCTATTGCTTTCCTTAGCTGCTGCACTTATTCACTTCTCCTATATATCTGTTTGGGAAGTGTTTAGAAGTGTCCCCTTTTCAGTTTTGGCTTGTTTGCTGAAACTTTCAAATGCTCCTTTATCATTGAAGTCCATCTTTTTGTCATTTATAATAAAGTGGACATTTACATATTGAACTGAACTGCATATGAGTTCTATTGACCTTCAGACTATATTATTCCATTCCCACCAGTGTTTTCTGGTAGTTGTAAAATAGTTTTTTGTTATTCAGACTTCCTTTGTTTTGTATTTGAAGATCACTCTCCTGGTTACTTAGAAAACTTGTTTTTAAATGGAATAATTAAATTTAACTCCTATGTTTCTTAGAATTCGGAGCCTTGAGTTTTTCTGCATGTCTGTTTTTCTGAAGGCAATATATGAATTATTTCAATTGGCATTTTATTTTATCTTTTTTTTTCAATTGTGATTTTATCCTCCCCACTTACCCCCCACTCCCCCCCTCCCTCCCCAAGACTGCATACAATTCTGTATAGATTCTACATATACTTTCCTATTGAGTATATTTTCACTATAGTCATGCTATGTAGTCAGACTAAGATAAATGAAAGAAATCGTGTAACAAATCAGAACATGATACACAAACACATACACATACACAAACATGATCTGCTACAATATGTGAGTGACTTCCATATTTCTCTCTCTGACTGTGGCAGGCATTTTGCCTTGAGATCCTCCATTGGGATTTTTTTTTTTTTTGGTAAGAAGTTCTTGTGTTATTACAAAAATCTAAGTCTACCAGAAAAAACTCTCACACACTGTGGTTGTTGCTGTGCATAAAGTTCTCCTGGTTCTGCTCCTTTCACTCAGCATCAGGTCATATAAGTCCTTCCAGGCCTCTCTGAAGTCTTCTTGTTCATCATTTCTTATGGCACAATAGTACTCCATTACATTCATATACCATAATTTATTCAGCCATTCCCCAATTGATGGACATCCCCTTGACTTCCAGTTTTTGGCAACTACATAGAGTGCTGCTATAAATATTTTTGTACATGTGGGACCCTTTCCCATTTTTATGATCTCTTGAGGATATAGTCCTAGTAGCGATATTGCTGGGTCAAAGGGTATGCACATTTTTGTAGCCCTTTGGGCATAGTTCCAAATTGCTCTCCAGAATGGTTGGATGCGCTCGCAGCTCCACCAACAATGAATTAGTGTTCCAACTTTCCCACATCCTCTCCAGCATTTATCATTTTCTTGTTCTGTCATGTTTGCCAATCTTATAGGTGTGATGTGGTACCTCAGAGTTGTTTTGATTTGCATCTCTCTAACCAATAGTGATTTAGAGCATTTTTTCATATGATTATAGATAGCCTTAACCTCTTCCTCTGAAAATTGCCTGTTCATATCCTTTGACCATTTATCAATTGGGGAATGATTTGTATGATTATACATTTGGATCAGTTCTCTATATATTCTAGAAATGAGGCCTTTATCCCCGAGCTTAGCTGTAAAAATTCTTTCCCAATTTACTACATCCCTCCAGATTTTGGTTGCATTGGGTTTGGTTGTGCAAAAACTTCTCAGTTTAATGTAATCAAAGTTATCCATTTTGCATTTCATAATGCATTCTATCTCTCCTTTAGTAAAGAATTCTTCCCTTCTCCATAGATCTGATAAATACACTATTCCTTGCTTCTCCAGTTTATTCATGGTATCAATCTTTATACCTAAATCATGTACCCATTTGGACTTTATTCTTGTGTATGGTGTCAGGTATGGGTCTATGCCTAATTTCCGCCACACTGTTATCCAGTTTTCCCAGCAATTTTTGTCAAACAATGAGTTCTTATCCCAGAAGCTGGGGTCCTTGGGTTTATCAAACAGAAGGTTGCTATATTCCTTGCCTACTGCATCTTGAGTGCCAAGTCTATTCCACTTGTCTACCTCTCTGTTTCTTAGCCAATACCAAGTGGTTTTGATAATTGCTGCTTTATAGTACAGTTTGAGGTCTGGTAGCGCTAGGCCACCTTCCCAAGCATTTCTTTTCATTAGTCCCTTTGATATTCTGGACCTTTTGTTTTTCCAAATGAATTTTGATATTATTTTGTCCAGCTCTAGAAAGTAATTGTCTGATAGTTTAGTTGGTATGGCACTGAATAAGTATATTAATTTGGGTAGAATTGTCATTTTTATTATATTAGCACGGCCTACCCATGAGCAACTAATGTTTTTCCACTTACTTAAATCTGACTTTATTTGTGCAAAAAGTGTCTTGTAATTGTGTTCATATAATCCCTGGGTTTGTTTTGGCAGGTAGACTCCTAAGTATTTTATACTGTCTACCCTAACTTTAAATGGGATTTCTCTTTCTATCTCTTGCTGTTGGACTTTGTTGTTAGTATATAGGAATGCAGAAGATTTGTGTGGGTTTATTTTGTACCCTGCAACTTTGCCAAAGTTGTTTATTAATTCTAGTAATTTTTTACTTGAATCTCTGGGATTCTCTAGGTAAATCATCATATCATCTGCAAAGAGTGATAACTTAGTTTCTTCTTTGGCTATTTTAATTCCTTGGATATCTTTATCTTGTTTAATTGCTACTGCTAACATTTCTAGTACCATATTAAATAATAGTGGTGATAATGGACAACCTTGTTTCACCCCTGATCTTATTGGGAATGCATCTAGCTTATCCCCATTGCATATAATGCTTGCTGAAGGTTTTAGATAGATACTGCTTATTATTTTATGGAAAGTTCCCTTTATTCCTACATTCTCCAATGTTTTTAGTAGGAATGGATGTTGTATTTTGTCAAAAGCTTTTTCTGCATCTATTGAGATAATCATGTGGTTTTTGTTAGCTTTGTTGTTGATGTGATCGATAATGCTAATAGTTTTCCTAATATTGAACCAGCCCTGTAGTCCTGGTATGAATCCTACCTGATCATAATGTATTAATCTCGTGATAAGATGCTGTATTCATTTTGCTAGAATCTTATTTGAAATTTTTGCATCTATATTCATTAGGGAAATTGGTCTATAATTTTCTTTCTCTGTTTTGTCTCTTCCTGGTTTGGGTATCAAAACCATATTTGTATCATAGAAAGAATTTGGGAGGACTCCTTCTTCCCCAATTTTCAAGAATAGTGTATGTAGTATTGGAATTAACTGTTCTTTAAATGTTTGATAGAATTCACTTGTGAATCCATCTGGCCCTGGAGATTTTTTCCTAGGGAGTTCATTGATGGTTTGTTCAATTTCTTTTTCTGAGATGGGGTTGTTTAAGTATTCAACTTCCTCTTCTGTTAATCTGGGCAATTTGTATTTTTTAAAATATTCATCCATCTCGTTTAGATTATCGAATTTGTGGGCATAAAGTTGGGCAAAGTAGTTTCTAATTATTGTTTTAATTTCCTCCTCATGGGAGGTGAGTTCATCCCTTTCTTTTTTAATATTAGTAATTTGGTTTTCTTCTTTCTTCTTTTTAATCAGATTGACCAAAGGTTTATCAATTTTATTAGTTTTTTCATAAAACCAACTATTGGTTTTATTTATTAATTCAATAGTTTTCTTTATTTCAATTTTATTAATCTCTCCTTTGGTTTTCAGTATTTCTAATTTGGTATTTACTTGGGGATTTTCAATTTGTTCTTTTTCTAGTTTTTTCAACTGCAAGCCTAAGTCATTGATCTCCTCTTTCTCTATTTTATTTATGTAAGCATTCAGAGATATAAAACTTCCCCTAATAACTGCTTTTGCAATATCCCATAAGTTTTGGTATGTTGTCTCACTATTGTCATTCTCTCGAATGAAATTGTTGATTGTTTCTATGATTTCTTCTTTAACCCAACCCTTCTTTAGAATTAGATTATTTAGTTTCCAATTGATTTTTGGTTTCTCTTTCCATGGCCTTTTATTACATGTAATTTTTAATGCATTATGATCTGAAAAGGATGCATTGATTATCTCTACCTTTCTGCACTGGATTGTGAGATTTTTATGTCCTAGTACATGGTCAATTTTTGTAAATATTCCATGTACCGCTGAGAAAAAAGTATATTCCTTTCTATTCCCATTTAATTTTCTCCAAAGATCTATCATATCTACCTTATCCAGAGTTTTATTTACCTCCTTAACCTCTTTCTTGTTTATTTTGAGGTTGGATTTATCGAGTTCAGAGAGGGGGAGGTTGAGGTCCCCCACTAGTATAGTTTTGCTATCAATTTCTTCCTTCAACACCCCCAACCTCTCCTCTAAGAATCTGGATGCTATACCACTTGGAGCATACATGTTTAGTAATGATATTGCTTCATTGTCTATGGTGCCTTTTAGCAGGATATAGTTTCCATCCCTATCCCTTTTGATTAGATCTATTTCTGCTTTTGCTTTGTCTGAGATTAGGATTGCTACTCCTGCCTTTCTTACATGAGCTGAAGCACAATATATTCTGCTCCATTCTTTGATCTTTATCCTATGTGTATCCCCCCATTTCAAATGTGTTTCTTGTAAGCAGCATATTGTTGGATTATGGCTTTTAATCCATTCTGCTATCCATCTCCGTTTTATGGGAGAGTTCATTCCATTCACATTCACAGTTATGATTACAATCTGTGTATTTCCCTCCAAACTCTTTCCCACCATTTGTGCTTTTAGCTCTCCCGTCTCCCTTCCCCTCCTCAATAGTATTCACTTTTCTCCCCCTCCTCCTGCAGCCTTCCCCTCCTTCTTTTGACCCCCCTCCCTTTTAGTCCCCTTTACTCTTATTGCTTCTTTCCTCCCTTTTAGCCACCCTCCCCTTTCTTCCCCCTTCCCCTCCTACTACCTATAGAGCTAGTTAGGCTTATCTACTTAAGATTGTTGTTCCCTCCTTTGAACAAATCAGATGAGAGTACCTCTCAAACAATGCTCATCTCCCTCCCCTCCTTCCCTCTACTATAGTTTTGTACTTCTTCCTGTGATATAATTTGCCATTTTCTGCTTCCCCCTTTCCACACCTCCTATTACATTCCCTTCTCATACTTAAATCATATTTTTGACATGACATCATTTACTTTATGCCCGTTCCCTCTACATATATCCCTTTTATCATAATAGCTGCACAGTTCTCAAGATTAACAGGTATCATCTTCCCTTATAGGGAGGTAAACAGTTTACCCTAATTGAGTAGCAAGGTTTTGTTTTTGTTTTTTCCCCTCTGTTTACCTTTTTATGATTCTCTGGAGACCTGCATTTGAAGATCAAATTGTCTATTGAGTTCTGGTGTTTTGGTGAGGAAGCTCTGGAAATCCCTTATTTCGTTGAATGACTTTCTCCTTGCCTGAAATGTTATGCTGAACTTTGCTGGGTAGTTGATCCTTGGTTGAAGTCCCAACTCCTTTGCCTTACGGAATATTGGGTTCCAATTCTTTCGATCTTTTAATGTCGAAGCTGCAAGGTCCTGTGTGATCCTGACTGTGTGTCCTTGATATTTGAACTGTTTCTTTCTGGCTGCTTGTAGTATTTTCTCCTTCACTTGATAGCTCTGGAATTTGGCAACTATATTTCTTGGGGTTTTGAGTTTGGGATCCCTTTCAGGAGGGGAACGGTGGATTCTTTCGATGACTATTTTGCCCTCTGAGTCTAGTACTTCTGGACAGTTTTCCTTGATGATTCCCTGGAAGATATTGTCCAGACTCTTTTCTTCATCATGGGTTTCTGGCAGGCCAATAATTCTTAGATTTTCTCTCCTGGATCTGTTTTCCAGGTCAGTTGTTTTTCCAATTAAATATTTTACATTTTCTTCTATCTTTTCATTCTTTAGATTTTGTTTGACTGATTCTTGTTGCCTCATTGAGTCATTAGTTTCTACTTGCCCAATTCTAATCTTCATCGTAGTGTTTTCTTCAGTTAGCTTTTCCATCTCCTTTTCCATCTGACCAATTCTTCCGTTTAAGGAGCTATTTTCTCCATTTAATTTTTGTACTTCTTTTTCCATTCGACCAACTTTCCCAGTTAGGTTTTGGGTTTCCTTTTCCATCTGATCAATTTTCCCAATTAGGTTTTGGGTTTCCTTTTCCATTTGATTAGCTCTTCCTTTTAGGGAATTATTCTCTCCAGTTAATTTTTGAACTTCCTTTTCCATTTCTTCAATTTTCTTTTTCAGGGTGATGTTCTCATCAGTGAATTCTTTTTTTATAGTTTTAAAATCGTTGGCCAGTTTTTCTTTTACATCCTTCTTCAGACGTTCCAGGTAATCTAGTTGTGCTTGCGAGAAATTCATAGTTCCATCTGAGGTTTCAGATGGAAGTACAGTCTCAGCTCTAACCTCTTTGGTGTTTGTGTTTTGGTCCTTATCCCCATAGAAAGATTCTATGGTTTTTTCACTTTTCGTCTGCTTTTTCCGATTCATGATGTTGGCTGAGTGTTGTAGCTTTTGGTTCTTTCAGTCAGAAGGTACAGATCTTTAAGTTGAGCTGATGTGTGTCTAGGCTAAAAGCAGGCTTTTGTTTTTTGTTTCCCCGATCAACCCTGGGGTTAGCTTGTTAGGTGTGTGGGAGGGGTGGTCTGGTCTCAGGATATCTCCTCAGCTGACTTGAGGCAAAGGCAAGGTCAGGGGATGGTGATCCCAGCTTCCCTATTGTCTTCCCTTTTCCCCTGGAGGGCTGGGGCACGCCTAGAAGCTAACGCGTGTTCCCGCCCCTCCTAGGGCTCGTCTCCTGGCTCTGAGGCTTGCCTGGGTCTCAGTGCGAATTTTCTCTGCCCTGGGTCGTCTGTCCTTCCAGATCGCCTCCACCACCGTAGGAAGAATCCCCCTTTGCCACTTTTCCAGCCTCTGGTGTTATGAGACCACCCGCCCCCTTTTGCTGTTCCCGCTGATCCAGGATTAATCTGGGGAAGAATTTTATGGTTCCCTCACAGTCATCAGGGGGGAGGAGAGAGCACTTACTGATCACTCTGCCATCCCAGTTCCTGGAAGTTCAAGTAGTGACCCACCGAAGTCCGTCTTCAGGCTGAAGATTTCAAGGGCTGCTGCGCTGATGTCTGGCACTCAGCGGCTCTCACCGGCTCAGCCTGGCTTATCTCCTGCTCCGCTGGTCTCGCCCGCCACTCTCGGGCTCCTCTGGTCCCCTCCGCCCTGCTGCGACCGCGCTGCGCTGTGCGCCGGGGTCTTACCCCGGTGGAACAGATCCCTCCTGTGGACCCTGTGGTCCAGCCTGGGCTCCGAATCCGTCAAAGTCTGTCACCCACTGGATTCTACACCTCCAGAGTCTGGTCAGACTCTCCCCCCGGAGATATCCAGAGGAGTTTTTCCAGGAGCTTAGGTGAGTCGTTGCTTTCACTCCGCCATCTTGGCTCTGCCCCGGCATTTTATTTTATATTAAGAAGTTCTGAACAGTTCTTTTCTACTGTTTCCTTCACTAAATGTGAAGGCCTGGGCAGACCCAAGATGGAGGAGTAGAAAGATGTACATACTCTAGCTCTTCCCCCACAGTCCATAAAATACCTGTAAGGAATGATTCTCAACACATTCTAGAGCAACAGAAGCCACAGAATGATGCAGTGGAGATTTCCAGCCCAGGGTGACCTGGAAGGTGACCTGCTGCACTGTACATGGACTGAAGCACAGCCTAGCCTTGGCCACATAGCACTGGGAGGAGCAGGGCCAGAGCAGGTCTCAGGGGTGGAATCCTCAGCAACAGCAGTGGTTCCCAGATCCCTCAACCCACAGACTCCAAAGACACTTCAGAGGTCAGCAAGAGAGCTTTTTCATCTCTGTACAAGGGAGCAGTGGGTATGGGTGGGGAGGGAAGAAGGAAGAGAAGTTGGAACTAAAAGTTTTAGGAAAAAATATTGAGAAATGTTTTTGCATACAACTGGGAAATAAGAAATACAGGTAATAGAGTATAGAAATTTATGTACAGGATAAGGAAGAAGATGGGGATAAGGGAAGGGAGGGTTGTTAGAAGGGAGAGCACATTGGTGGAAGGAGCAATCAGAATGCAAGGCATTTTGGGGCCGGGGGAAGGGAGGGATGGGGAGAAAATTTGGAACTCAAAATTTTGTGGAAAAGAATGTTGAAAATTTAAAAAACAAAGATGTGAAGGACTTTTGTCCTTTCATGTTTTGGGAGACCTTTCATCCTTGGGTAATCTCTATATATCCTGACTTCAAGATCAGTTTTGCTTGTGTAATGATCATGTGTTCTTTTAACGTTATTTCTTTTTGCTTCTCTTTTACACTTCAGTATATTTTCACTTCAGTATATTTGCATTCTTAATTTACTATTCCCTCTTTTGTTTGTTTCCTAAGTCTTGCCACTGTAGATTGAAGATTTCTGAGTAGACCATAAATTCTGATTACATAATTATCATTTCTCTTTAGAAACACACAGTAACAGTGTATTGCATTTCTATGTTCCTAAATTCTACAGAGTTCTCCATCTCATCAAGGGTTGCATCATTTTCCTTTGAAATTGTTATTCATGGATGTTTGAACTCATTTATTATGTCTAGACCTCATATTTCTTTTCTTTTTAATGTTTTCCCTATTGATTTATCTGCTTAGGTTCAAAATCTTCGAATTTCCTTCTTCCTTAGATCTTTATTAATTTCAGCGTTTATTCTCAGCTCCACACTCAATTTTCCCCTATTGCTCACTTTCTGACTCTATCCACTGTGATGGCATTTTCCTTGGGAACTGGATTTCAAGGCATCTGATCCTCTTACCAAGCAGGTCAATTTATTGTCCACCAGCTTAGGTCTCTAGGTGAAATGACTTGTGGATAGAAAGAATCAACCCCAGATTTTATTTTTGGTATGAAAATTATCATTTTTATTCTTCTCATTTCACTTTGCATTAGTTCATACCAGTTCTAATAGATTTATCTAAAGCCATCCTTTTCATTTCTTAGAGCAAAATAATATTTTATTATATTCATATGCAATAACTTCTCAAATCATTCATCAATTAATGGATAGCCTTTCCTTTCATAATACTTTGATACTGCAAAAAATCTGAAAAGTAGCATGTGGAACTCCAGAGTTGTTTTAATTTTCATTTCATTTCATTATCTTTGCTTTGGAGCAATTAAAAAATATGACTATTGATAGCTTGGATTTTCTTATAATTAAAACTGTATCTTTATGTCTTTTTGAGCATTTATCATTATCAAGTGCCATTTAGAAATGGCTTTTAATTTTATAAATTTTAACTGATTCCCTATATATCTTAGAAACGAGACCTTTATCAGAGAAAATTGATGCAGTGATTTCCTCCTCATGTGCCTGTTTCTCTTCAATTTTTAACTGCACTTCTTTTTTTGTGCCAATTTCAATATTTATATATATATATGTAAGTATTCACACACATACGTACAAACACACATATGCACACATGCATATGTATATATATATATATATATATATATATATATATATATATATATATATATATATATATATATATATACACAAAATCAAAAGTATTCATCTTTCTTTTCTGAATCTTGGGCAGGTAATGTCTTCCTTACTTCTCTAATTTGTTTATGATGTGACATTTTATGTCTAAGTCATGTATCCATTTGGAGCTTATACATGGTGTATGGTGTTTATTTGTACTGATTTCTGCTGGATTGCTTTCCCCTTTTCTCAACAATTCTTGTTGTTGTTGTTGAATAATTAGTTTGCCAAAATATTTCAGAAAATTCACTTCATCAAACCCTGGAGTACAGTGTTCATTTGCTTTTGAATACTGTGTTACATTGATCAACCTCTATTAAAGAATACCAGACTGTTCTGACAATTACTACTTTTTAGTGTTGTGTGAAGTTGGATCTTTCTTTGGCCCCTTCCTTCCCAAATTTTATTTTATTAATTTCTTGAAATTCTTGATCTTTTGTTCCTTCGGATGAATTTTCTTTTTTTCTTCTAGTTCTTGAAAGATTGATTGGCATGGAACTGACTGATTAAATTTAAGTAGCATTTTTTTTTTTTGTATATTGATTCAGTCCACTCATGAACAATGAACATTTCTGCAATTATTCAGATGTTTCTTTGATTAAAGAGTGTTTTGTAATTGAGTTTATACAATTTCTCCATCTGTCCTGACAGGTAGACTTCAGGCATTTTCTTTCTTATTCCAATTATTTTAAATGATTCTCTTTCTGTCTCAATGGATTATGCTGGTAATATACAGAAATGCCAATGAATCATGTGATATTTTATATATCATGACTTTGTTGAAGTTGTTAATTTTTTCCAATTATCTGGAAGTTTTTGTCTTTATTTTTGATTAAAGATGACCCTCCATGGTTCTCTAAATATGCCAAAGTGTCATATGAAAATTTTGTTAATTTTGTTTCTGCTTGACAGATGCTTATTTTCTCAATTTCACATTCTTGGCTAATTGCTATAAGTATTCCTAACACTATATCAAAAAGCAATAATGATAATGGGCGTATTTGTTTTAACCCAAACTTATTATAACAGCCTTTACTTTATATATGTGCTTTTGCCCCTAATTGTATTGCAAAGGCCTCTAGTTTAAACCTACTATAGATAATGTTGGATTTTTATTTTAGATAGAGTACTTATTATATTGAAGAAAGAGATATTTATTATTATGCATTCTGGTGTTTTATTTTTAACAGAAATGGGTATTATAATTAGATAAATGCTTTATTTTTTTGCATTTATTGATACAATTGTATCACTTTTGTGGTTCTTGTTATCAATATGGTTAGTTATACATTTAGTTTTCCTAATACTGAAAACATCCTACATTCCTAATATAAATTCAATTTGGTCAGTACCATATAATATTTATGATGCCAGTCTAGTCAACTTGATAATATTTTATTTGATTCAACATTTTTACATAAATGACCATTAGGAATATTGGTCTACATTTTTCTTTCTTTTAACTATCAAAACAATATTTTTATTTGTAAGGAATTTCTTAGGTCTTCTTCATTTTTTTCAAACTGTTTATGTAACATTAGAATTAAGTGTTGCCTAAATATTTAATAAAATTCACTTGTAAATTTTGTTATCCTGTTATGGGTATCCTATTTTGAATATACTGCTATGTTTTTATTTTTATTTTGAAACATTTATAGCTTGTTAAATTTAATTTTCTATAATTAGATTATTTAAACTTTTTCTTTTTGGTTCTGCTAATCTGAGCACTTTATTTAGTATGTATTCATCAATTTTATTAATCAGCATATGATTTAGCAAAATAGTTTCTAGTAATTCATTTTATTTCCGTATGATTAATTGTTAAATCATCTTTTTAATTTTGTTAACTCTTTATTTAATTATTTTTTTAGTTTCAACGGACAATTCCACAAGATTTTGAGTTCCAAATTTTCTCCTCATGTTTCCCCTCCACCCATCCCAAGACAGCATGCATTCTGATCACTTTTTTCCCCAATCTGCCCTTCCTTCTATCACACAACTCTCCCTTCTCTTTTCCCCATTTCATCTGTATTCTTGGAGGAAAAGATAGATTTCTATACCCTATTGCCTGTATATATTATTTCCCAGTTGCATGTGAAAACAATTTTTAACATTCATTTTTAAAACGTTGATTTCAGCTACTCTCACATCCTCTCTTCCTACTCATCCCCCACTGAGAAGGAAAGCAAATTCAATATTGGTTACACATGTGTAGTTGTGCAAAATACTTCCATAATAGTCATATTGTGAAAGACTAACTATATTTCCCTCCTTTGTATCCTGCTTCCTATTTATTCTATTTTCTCCTTTGACCCTATTCCTCCTGAAAAATGTTTATTTCTAATTACCTCCTCCCATTTGCCATTCCTTCTGTCATTCTCCATCCCCCACTTGTCCCCCTTTCCCCTACTTTCCTATAGTGTGAAATAGATTTTCATACTAAATCTAGTGTGCATGTTGTTCCCTCCTTAAGCCAAATGAAATGTGGGTAAGCTGAACTCTTTCTCTCTCGTTTCCCCCCCTCATCTGACTTCATTGAAAAAGCTTTTTCTTGCCTCTTTTATGTGAGGTAATTTGCCGTATTCCATTTTTCTCTTTTTCCTCTCAGCATATTCCTCTCTGACCGCTGAATTTGATTTTTTAAAGACCATTTCTAACCATTCAACTCACCTTGTGCTCTACAACTACCCTAATACTGAGAAAAATCTCGAGTTACAAATATGATCTTTACATGTAAGAATGTAAACAGTTCAACTTTAGTAAATCTCTTATGATTTCTCTTCCCTGTTTACCTTTTCATGCTTCTCTTGATTCTTGTATTTGAAATTTTATTTAACTATTTAACTATTTAACTCTATTTAACTCTGGTTGTTTCAACAAGAATGCTTGAAAGTCCTCTATTTCATTAAATGACCATTTTCCCCCTGAAATATTATACTCAGTTTTGCTGGGTAGGTGATTCTTGATTTTAATCCTAGCTCCTTTGACATCTTGAATATCATCTTCCAAGCCTTTCTATCCCTTAATGTAGAAGCTAGTAGATCTTGTGTTATCCTGATTGTATTTCCACATACTCAATTTTTTTTTTTTTTCTGGCTGCTTGCAATATTTTCTTCTTGACCTGGGAGCTCTCAAATTTGGCTACAATATTTCTAGGAGTTTTACTTTTGGAATCTCTTTCAGGAAATGATTAGTGGATTCTTTCAATACCTATTTTACCCTCTGGTCTACCATATCAGGGCACTTTACCTTGATAATTTCTTGAGAGATGATGTCTAAGCTCTTTTTTTTATCTTGATTTTCAAGTAGTCCAATAATTTTTAAATTGTCTCTCCTGGATCTGTTTTCCAGGTCAGTTATTTTTCCATTGAGATATTTCACATTGTCTTTTTTTATGCATTCCTTTGGTCTTGTTTTATAATTTCTTGATTTTTTCATAAAGTCATTAGGTTCCATCTGCTCCATTCTAACCTTTAAGGAATTATTTTTTTCAGTGAGCTTTTGAACCTCCTTTTCTATCTGTCCAAATCTGCTTTTTAGGGCATTCTTCTCCTCATTGGCTATTTGGATCTCTTTTGTCATTTAGGTTAGTCGATTTTTTAAAGCATTATTTTCTTCAGCATTTTTGGGGGGTCACCTTTTGCAAGGAATTGAATCATTTTTCATAATTTTCTTGCATCACTCTAATTTCTCCTCCCAATTTTTTCTTTACTTTTCTTACTTGATGTTCAAAATCCTTTTTGAGTTCTTCCATGGCCTGAGACAAATTCATATTTTCCTTGGAGGCTTTGCATGTAGGAGGTTTGGCTTTGTTGTCTTCTTTTTGTAGACTTTGGTCTTCCTTGTTATCAAAGCATGATTCTATGGTCTGATTCTTTTTCTGTTTTTTGCTCATTTTCCAGCTATTTACTTGACTTCTAAGCTCTTTGTCAAGGTATTTCTCTGCTTCCAGTTGGAGTGGGGAGTATACTATCAATTGCTCAAATCCCCACAATCACATATTTCTATGTAAAATTAGGGGATTAGATCACCTTGAAGATGTCCTCTGGTCCTAAATATATCATCCTGTGGATGCATACAATCCAAAAGGGCCTATGAATTCAAATAGATGATCCCTACCTTCTCTTCCAACCCTAAAGTCCTGCTGGTACATTCTGTCCTGGTAGTCATGGTGTTCTCAATTCTATGTCTTTCATTAACATGTTATCAGTTAGAAATAAGATTATAAGACAAAGTAAATATAAAGAATTATGAAAGAATAAAGAATCAGCATGATGGAGGGGATAGAAAGCATGTCTTAAGGATCAGAATTTCTCTATTCAATCCTGTTTCTGACTCTTACCAGCTTAGTGTGCCAAGACAAGGCATTTAACCAAGGAAATCACAAGTATGTATGTGTGTGTGTGTGCGCGTGCACATGTGAGACAGAGACAGACAGACAGACAGCTAGACAGACAGAAACAGAGAGAAATGAAAAGCCAGATAGAAAGAAATAGAAACAGGCAGAGACAAAAACAGAGACATAGAAACAGAGAGATAAACTCAGACAAAGGCAGAAACAGAAAGAAAAAAAATTCAGAACAAAGAGAGATGGAGAGAGCAAGACAGAGTGAGACAGAGAGAAGAGAAAGAGACAGACAGAGACAGAGGCAGAGGCAGAGAGACAGAGAGAGAAAGAGAGAGACACAGAAACAGAGATAGAGAGAGAGACAGAATTATTCTAAAATGCATTATTATTTTATAAGATATTTTTACATGAGCTCAAGGGTGTAGTTACTGGTCATTTGTGTATGCTCTAGGGAGTGAAAGTTTAAATTCAAAAGACTCCAAATAAAACCTTACCTGCATTAATGTTTTGGGGATCTTACTTATTCCTATGGACCTTTTTTGAACATCAGAGGTAGGACCCCAGTAAGTGGCTTTATTTATACCTGATAACACAGGAAAATAGATGTAGATATGTTTGTTTATAGGGAATATTCTCCTTGCTTATATTTCTGTTTACTATTTTAATGTATGACATGGATATGAAGAACTTGGAGAGCATCCTGTGGCTTGTTTATAAAGAGTGAACCTAAATTATAGCACTTCCATTGAAAACTGGTACAGATTTGAGTTGATGGCTCAGCTTGGGAAACCTGATGTAGCTTTTCCCATTTAATAACAGAATGTATCATAAAAGCCATCAAGTTGTAACAACTACTTTTTAATCTAATGACTTGGACCAGATTTCTACCCTCATTGAAATTTTATTGAGGGAAAAAGGGTGCTGAAAATTAAAGTGATAACCCCTTCAATATTTTGCAGACTATAATCTGGCTCTCTAAAATTTGGAGCTACATTAGAATTACCATGGGAAAGTTTTGCAAATTAAAGCCCTTCAACAAAATTCTGCTAAGTGGCTTCCAACAAAGAATACAACTGAGAAGTTAAGGCTGCTAATATCCAAGTCAGAATTTTTTTCAATGCTAATTTTCATTGATTTTGAGAGGTTGTTTTAGTTTCCTAAGCACTCCAATGACTCAACTGTTAGCCTTGTCTCCAGGTATTATTCACCCTTTTTTTGGTTAAAGTTTCAGAAATGTTTTAGGCCTGTTACTTTGCTTCTAGGAAACCCTTAAACTAACAGAATACTCTTTTCAATCAACACTTTCATATAAGAGCCAATCCTGAGCACAAAGTAAGGATTTCATTAACTAGAGCTTTGCTGACAGACTGAGTAGTTTTTCCCTGGGAAGAGTAACAAGATTTATTTCCCTTGGTTCTGGGTCAGTAGAAATACAATATAATTTTCTTCTCTTCAAGTTTGTATAACATTTCTCTGAATACTTAACCTTTTGTGCATTCTAATAGCAAGCAAGAGAATTGCTATGGGCTTTCTCATCACCAGGTTCACTTAACTACCACCTCAGTAGTCTCTGTTCTAGAGAAATATATATGAATAGGACTGTTCAGAATTTCCTTTTTTTGCTTATTTTCTGTTCATAACATATTGAAATGAATGGACTATTTGCCCTATCCCTGCCCCCCCTCCCCATGCTTGCTAGAGTTGGTCAGTCATGTAAAGCAGGAATAGAAATTAGAAGATGTAATGCTATACTAAGTTGATTCTGTGGTAATTGGGAGAATATTTGAAATGGAATTACAATTTAACAATAAAAATAATAACTCAAATTGATATCATACTCTAAGGTTTGCAAAGGCCATCACATATATTATTTTATTCAGTCTTCACAACTCTTCAAGTTATATGCTCATAATAAATATTTAATTGTACCTGAAAGAATCTTCCTCTCCCTTTTTTCTTTAGTTCTTTTGTTTTAGCATTTCCTTTTCCCTCATTATATGCAAAAACAATTTGAATATTCATTTTTAAAACTTTGAGTTCCAAATTTTCTTACTTCCTCTCTCCTCATTCTCTTTCATTGAAAAGGTAAGCAATTTTGGGGGCGGAGCCAAGATGGCGGACCAGAAAGACACACTTATGCAGGGTCTTCCCCACAGCCCATAAAATACCTGTAGAGAGGGACTCTCAACAAATTCTAGAGCAGGAGAAGTGGAGAACAACAGAGTGGAGAAGATTTCCAGCCCATGGTGACCTGAAAGGCCCACAGAAACATTGGTTGCACCAGACATGGAGCCAAGTGCAGAGCTCAGCCCAGCCTTGGCCAAGCAGCGCAGCACAAGACTCTGGGAGGAGGACACCTAGGGGGTGGAATCTCCAGTTGCAGTAGCAGGGCCTCAGATCCCTTGGCCTACAGGTGCCAAAGGTCAGTGATGGGGTTTAATCAGCAAGCCAGAAAGGGAGAAGGGGCTTCCCATAGCTCCAGCAGCAGAGCCTGCACAGCAGCCCATAGGGGAAGCTTCATTGTTGGAGTGTAAAAACCCTGGGGTCATTGAAGAGCTGGGTCTTACCTCAGCCCTGGGTGGAGGCCCTGGCCAACTAGGTCTTTGTCTCACACTGAATGACAGCCCTGCCCATCCAGATTATCTGAAAATCAGTCCCCAGTGCTGACTTGGGAACTGGAGGCCAAGTGGCTGTGGAGAGGTATCTGCTAAGATTCTGGGCATAAAAATCCCTCTCTGCATCCAGACCAGTACACGCTTGATTGTGCCACCTTGGAGGAACTGAGATCTCACAGATTTCCAGAGTATACCCTACTCGTGACAAAGGATCCAAAAGTCAAGTAACTGGTTGGGAAAATGCCCAAAAAAGGGGAAAAAAATAAGACTATAGAAGGTTACTTTCTTAGTGAACAGATATCTCCTCCCATCCTTTCAGATGAGGAAGAACAATGCTTATTATCAGGGAAAGACATAAAAGTCAAGGCTTCTGTATCCCAAATATCCAAAATAAATATTCAATGGTCTCAGGCCATGGAAAAGCTCAAAAAGGATTTTGAAAATCAAGTAAGAGAGATGGAGGAAAAACTGGGAAGAGAAATGAGAGAGATGCAAGAAAAGCATGAAAAGCAGGTCAACACCTTGCTAAAGGAGACCCAAAAAAAAATGCTGAAGAAAATAACATGAGGGTGGAGCCAAGATGGCGGAGTATAAAGGTACACGTATGCTAGCTCCAAACCCACAGCCCATAAAATGCCTGTAAAGAACTCCCAACAAATTTGGGAGCAGCAGAAGCCACAGAACAACGGAGTGGAGGAGATTTCTGTTCCACAGAGACCTGAAAAACCAAAGCGAAAGGTCCATCTTGCCCCAGAAACAGAGCAGAACCCAGCCCCGCCTTGGCCAAGAGGCTCCGAGAAGAGCAGATTTGAGCAGGCTTCAGGGACAGACTCTCCAGTGGCCGTGCAGGTCCCTCTACCCACAGGTGCTGGGGGTCAGTGACACGGTCTCCTTGGCTGGCTGAGAGGGGAGTGGGGTGTCCCCATAACTCAAGCCCCTTCAGGAGGCAGCAGTGGAGGCAGCAGAGGAGGCAGCAGAGGATAGGGGCTCCCAAAACAGGCAGGAGCTCAGATCCATTGTTGAAGGTCTCAGCATAAACCCCCTGAGGGAACTGAGCCTCCTGTGGCTACCCTGCCCTGCCCCCCCAGCACCTGAACTTAATCTCACACTAAATAGCAGCCCCACCCCCACCCAAAGCCCTGAGTCTGGGAAACAGATTTGAATCTCAGCCCCTAAGCCCTGGCTGGGCAGATCTGGAGGCAAGGTGCGGGTGGAGAGGACACTCAGAAGTCAAGTCACTGGCTGGGAAAATGCTCAGAAAAGGGAAAAAAGTAAGACCAAAGAAGGCTACTTTCTTGGTGAACAGATACCTCCTCCCTTCCTTTCTGATGAGGAAGAACAATGCTTACCATCAGGGAAAGACACAGAAGACAAGGCTTCTGTATCCCACACACCCAAAATAAATATTCCATGGGCTCAGGCCATGGAATAGCTCAAAAAGGATTTTGAAAATCAAGGAGGAAAAACTGGGAAGAGAAATGAGACAGATGCAAGAAAAGCATGAAAAGCAGCTCAACACCTTGCTAAAGGAGACTCAAAAAAATGCTGAAGAAAATAACACCTTGAAAAATATGCTAACTCAATTGGCAAAAGAGGTTCAAAAAGCCAATGAGGAGAAGAATGCTTTCAAAATCAGAATTAACCAAATGGAAAAGGAGGTTCAAAAGCTCACTGAAGAAATAGTTCTTTCAAAATTAGAATGGAACAGATGGAAGCTAATGACTTTATGAGAAAGCAAGAAATCACAAAACAAAATCAAAAGAATGACAAAATGGAACACAATGCAAAATATCTCATTGGAAAAACAACTGACCTGGAAAATAGATCCAGGAGAGACAATTTAAAAATTATGGGACTACTTCAAAGCTATGGTCAAAAAAAGAGCCTAGACATCATCTTTCATGAAATTATCAAGGAAAACTGCCTGAGATTCTAGAACCAGAGGGCAAAATAAATATTCAAGGAATCCACTGATCACCACCTGAAAGAGATCCAAAAAGAGAAACTCCTAGGAATATTGTGGCCAAATTCCAGAGTTCCCAGGTCAAGCAGAAAATATTGCAAGCAGCTAGAAAGAAACAATTCAAGTATTGTGGAAATACAATCAGGATAACACAAGCAGCCTCTACATTAAGGGATCAAAGGGTGTGGAATATGATATTCCAGAAGTCAAAGGAACTAGGACTAAAACCAAAAATCACCTACCCAGCAAAACTGAATATAATACTTCAGGGGAAAAAATGTTCTTTCACTGAAATCCAGGACTTTCAAGCATTCTTGGTGAAAAGACCAGAGCTGAAAAGAAAATTTGACTTTCAAACACAAGAATGAAGAGAAGCATGAAAAGGTAAACAGCAAAGAGAAGTCATAAGGGACTTACTAAATTTGAACTGTTTACATTTCTACATGGAAAGAAAATATTTGTAACTCTTGAAACTTTTCAGTATCTGGGTAGTTGGTGGGATTACACACACACACACACACACACACACACACAGCACAGAGTGAATTGAATAGGATGGGATCATATCTTAAAAAAATGAAATCAAGCAGTGAGAGAGAAGTATATTGGGAGGAGAAAGGGAGAAATGGAATGGGGCAAATCATCTCTCATAAAAGAGGCAAGCAAAAGACTTATTAGTGGAGGGAAAAAGCGGGGAGGTGAGAGAGAAAACATGAAGTTCACTCTTATCACATTCGACTAAAGGAAGGAACAAAATGCACACTCATTTTGGTATGAAAACCTATCTTACAATACAGGAAAGTGGGGGATAAGGGGATAAGCAGGGTAGGGCGGATGATGGAAGGGAGGGCAATGGGAGGAGGGAGCAGTTTGAAGTCAATATTCTTGGGGAGGGACAGGATCAAAAGAGAGAACAAATATAGACTAAACCAAATAGACAAAAGAGGTCCAAAAAAATCAATGAGGAGAAAAATGTCTTAAAAAGTAGAATTGGCCAAATGAAAAAGATTTGTCTTAAAGGTCACTGAAGAAAATAGTTCTTTAAAAATCAGAATGGAGCAAATGGAAGCTAATTACTCTATTAGAAATCAAGAAATTATAAAAGAAAAACAAAAGAATGAAAAAAAGATAGAAGACAATGTGAAATACCTTATTGAAAAAAACAACTGACATGGAAAAAAAATCCAGGAGAGATAATTTAAAAATTGTTGGTCTATCTGAAAACCATGATCAAAAAAAGACCATGGACATCTTTGAAGAAATTTTCAAGGGAAACTGCCCTGACATTCTGGAGACAGAGTGTAGCACCTAAATGGAAAAAAAAAAAATCACCAATCACCTCCTGAAAGAGATCCCAAAAGGAAAACTCATAGGAATATTGTAGCCAAGTTCCAGAGTTTCCAGGTGAAGGAGAAAGAAGCCAGCAAGAAACAAACCAAGTATTGTAGAAATACAATCAGGATAACACAGAATTTGGCAGCTTCTACACTAAGGGACCAAGGGCTTGGAATCTGATATTCCAGAGGTCAAAAGAGGTAGAATTAAAACCAAGAATCATCTACTCAACAAAACTGAGTATAATACTTCAGGGAAAAAAACCTGGAATTTCAATGAAATAGAGAACTTCCAAGCATTCTCGTTTAAAAGACCAAAGCTGAAAAAAAAATTTAGCTTTCAAATGCAAGCATTAAGAGAAACATGAAAAGGTTAAAAGGAAAGAGAAGCCATAAGGAACCCATTAAAGTTAAACTTTTTTTATTCTTAAATGAAAAGATGATATTTGTAACTCATGAGACCTTTTTCAGTATTGGGGGAGTTAGAGCAAACATATATGTACACATATGTGTAGCTGTGTATGGTATGTATGTGTATATTATGTGTGTATGTATATATGTAGGTATGTATGGTATGTATGTGTATATTAGATATGTATATGTATACACGTAGGTATGCATTTGTCTATGGGTGTATGTGTATATATACATATATATAATATATGCAGATGTGTATGGTATGTATGTGTGTATTATATATGTGTATGTATATATGTAGGTATGTATCCATCTATGGGTGTATGTTTACATATACATGTAAACAGGGGACTGAGGGTAAGCTGAATATGAAGGGAGAATACCTAAAAAATAAAGTTTACTGTTGAGTGGAATGTACTAGGAGTAAGTGAAAAGGAGAGGTAGAATGCAGCAAATCATCTCACATAAAAGAGGCAAGAAAGAGCTTTTACCATGGAGAGGAAGAGGGATGAAATGAAAGGGAATAAGTGAACCTTGTTCTCATGGGATTTGGCTTAAGGATGGAATAACACACACTCACTTGGGTATGGAAACCTATTTTACCTTGCAGGAAGGTAGGAGGGAGGACGAAAGGTGAGGAAAGATAATAGAAGGGACAGCAAATTGGGGAAAAGGATAATTAGAAACAAACGCCATTGTGATGGAGGGCAGATCAAGGGGGAGAGTGGAATAAATGGAGGGTTGGGACAGAGGTAAATATGGTTAGTGTTTCCCAATATAACTATTATGGAAGTGTTTTGCTTGGCTACACATGTATGACCAATATTGAATTGCTTGCTTTCTCAATGAGGGTTGATGGGGAGGGAGAAAGGAAGAGAATAAGGAACAAAAAGCTTTAAAAATGAATGTTAAAAATTGTTTTAGCATGCAACTGGGAAACAAGTGGTACAGGCATTGGGGTATAGAAATCGATTTTACCCTATAAGAAAATGGAGCAGAAGTAGATGGAAAAAGGGGTGTGGTAGAAGCGGGGACAAACTAGAAGAAAAGGTGGGTGGGGTGCACATTGTTTTGCAGTGGGGGATGGAAAGAGATGAGAAAATTTGGAATTCAAATTCTTGTGGAAGTAAATGTTGAAAACTGAAAAATGAATAAAATATTAAACAAAACAGAAAAGAAATTTGATATGCATTGTATAGATGAAGTCATGTAAATCATATTTGGACATTAGCAATGATGTGAAAAAAAGCAAGAAAAATAAAGTGAAAAAATTACTTCAATCTGCTTTCAGTTCATCAATTCTCCCTGTGGAGGTAGATAGTGTTTTTCATCTTGAGTCCTTTCGAGTTGTCATGGATCACTCTATTAATCAGAGTAGCTAACTCTTTCATAGTTGTCCATTACACTATTGCTGTTACTATGTACAATGTTCTCCTAGTTTTGTTCACTTCACCTCATATCAGTTCATTTAAGACTTTCTAGGTATTCCTAAAACTATCTCTTTCATAATTTTTTCCAATTTTTTAAAAATACTTTCAATTATATTTTATTTTTGTTCCTGATTTTCTCCCTCCTTCATTCACTGGGAAGGTAAAAACTCTCCACATATATGATGTCATGAAAAACATCCAATAACCATGTTTTGAAAAAAAAGGAAGAAAAAGAACCAGAAAAGAGTATGCTTTCTACTGTATTCTGAGTCCACCAGTTGTCCTTCTGAAAGTATACAGCATTTTTAACTATAGAGGGAACAATGGAGCATGACTGTGTTGATCAGTTAGTAAGTCTTTTTTATATTAATTTTATTTATTTTCATTGTTTTACAATCACTACCATATAACTTAGATTTTTTCCCCTCCCTTCCCTCTCCCTTCCCATCCCTCCCTAAAATGGCATACAATTTTATATAGGTTCTGCACATACATTTCTATTAAATACATTTTCATCATAGTCATGTTCTTTAAATGTTTGATAGAAATCACTTGTAAATCCATCTGGCCCTGGAGATTTTTCCTAAGAATTATATTGATGGCTTGTTCAAATTCTTTTTCTGAGATGAAGTTATTTAAGTATCCAACTTCCTCTTCTGTTAATCCAGGCAATTTATAATTTTTAAAAATATTCATTCATCTCATTTATATTGTCGAATTTATGGGCATGAATTTGGGCAAAGTAATTTCTAATTATTGTTTTAATTTCCTCCTCAGTGGAGGTGAGTTCACCCCTTTCATTTTTGATATTGGTAATTTGGTTCTCTTCTTTCTTTTTTTTTAATCAAAAAGGCAGAGTGATTAATAAATACTCTCTGAAAAAAGCAGCAAGAAAGGACAGAAGATTGGTACAGTGTCCCTACACCCCAAGAGCAGAGCCCAACATTCACATAAAATTAAAAGTCAACAAGTAGGATGGAAAATGAGCAAATAGCAATAACAATGATGACAGCAAAAGGATATGACCATAACAAGTTACTATGATGACAGGGAAGATCAAGACACAAACCCAAAAGAACACAATAAAAAATATGTTAAAGCAATGCCTCAAAGAAAAAAATTGAATTGGATACAAGCTGAAGAAGAATTCTTAGAAGGATTCAAAAAGGATTTTCAAAATCAAATAAGAGTGGTATAGAACAAAGTTAGGAAAAGAGTGATTGCAGAAAATTAATAAAAGAAAGTCAACAGTTTGGTAAGAGATAAAGAAAAAAGAAATTTGGAAATATACCTTAAAAAAAAACAAGATTGACCAAATGGTAAAAGAGGGACAAAAAAAGCACTGAAGAGAGTAATGTCTCAAAAAGCAGAATTCACCAATTAGAAAAAGAGGCACAGAAGCTCCCTAGAGAAAATAATTCCTTAAAATTTAAAATTGGGCAAGTGAAAGCTAATGATTCCATGAGAAACAAAGAAACAGTAAAACAAATTCAAAGGAATGTAATAATGGCAGGGGGAGGGGAGGAATTAAATATTTCATTTAAAGAAACATTGACTTGGAAAATAGATCCAGGAGAGATAATTTAAGATTTGACTATCTGAAAACAATGATATAAAAAGAGCTGAGACAGCATATTTGAAAGAATGACCTAGGTAAATGGGCCTAATATCCTAGAAACAGAATAAAGAAGAAATTGCAATGATCACCCTTGAAAGAAATCCTAAAATGAAAACTCCCAGAAATGCTATAGTTAAATTCCAGAGCTACAAGATCAAAGTGAAAATATTGCAAGGACACAGAAAGAAGCAATCATGATCACAAAATGATTTAGTAGCTTTAGTACCTTAAAGTACTGGAGGACTTGGAACGTGACATTCCAGAATTCAAAGGAATTAGGATTACAACAAGAATAATCTATCCACCACAACAGTATAATTCTTCAAGAAAAAAATAAATTGATATTTAATGTAATAGGGGACTTTCAGGCATTCCTGAAGAAAATTCCAGAGATGAATAGAAAATTGAGCTTTAAATACAAGACGTAAGAGAAGCATAAAAAGATAAACATGAAAAAGAAATCATATGGTAATCACTAAGGTACATATGTTTACATTCCTGTATGGGAAGATGATAATTGTAACCTCTAAGACATTTACCATCATTAGGACAGTTGGAAGGAGTAGACATAGACAGAGGGTGCAGGTGTGAGTTAACTATAATCAGATGATTAAAAAAAACAGCAAAGGAGTGAGAAAGAAGGAGGTCCCTGGAAAAAGGGGAAGGGAGAATAACAGGGAAAATTATCTCACATAAATGAGACATGAAAGAAAGACCATTCACAATGGAGGGGAAGATGGGGTGTAGTGGGAAGCACTTGAATCATATTTTCACTAGAATTGTCTCAAAGAAGAAATTATATAACACTCATATATAACATTCTTCTTCCCTACAGGGAAGTAGAAGGGGACAAGAGAAGTTGGGGATGGGGTTTGAGAGCTGATTGAAGGAAGGATAAATTAAGGGAAATAGTGGTCAGAAGGAAAACAACACAGACTTCTGAGGAGGTGGAGAGAGAGAGAAGAGAGAGACGAGAGAGAGAGAGAGACAGAGAGAGAGAGACACAGAGAGACACAGAGAGAGAGACTCAGAGAGAGACAGAGAGAGAGACAGAGAGATAGAGAGACGGAGACAGAGACAGAGAGAGAGAGAGAGAAGGATAAACAGGAAAAAAAGGGAAATACCCCATTAGTAAACATAACTGTGAATGTGAAGAACTGACCAATACATCAGAAGCATATAGCAGAATGGATTAAAAACCAGAATCCAGCAACACATTGTTCACAAGAAACAACTTGAAGCAGAGACACACACAGAATAAAAATAAGGGGTCAGAGCAGAATCAATTTAAGCTGAGGTTTAAAAAGAAAGTAGCAGAAATACAAAATACTTGCGAGTCTATCTGCAAAGGCAAACCCAGTCAATAAAGCCAAGAAGATGATTTGTTTATGGATTAGGGTGGCCTGGATCAATTCTAAACCCAGCCACATCTTTCCCTACACTAAAGCTAAAGACAACCCCTTATTTTTTTTAGATTTGATTTATTTTATTATATTATTATTTATTACAATAGTATTTTAATTTATATTATTTATAATATTATTTATTATGTTATTATTTATTATAATAAATTATTTTATTAATTTATTTTATTTTTCTCAGTTACATGAAAATAAAATTTTAATATTCTTTTAGAAAAATGTTGAGTTCCAAATTCTCTCACTCTATGCCCTTACCCCTCTTTGAGAAGGCAAGCAGTTTCATATAGACTATACATATGTAGTTATGAAAATCATTTCCATATTACCTATGTTCCAAATGAAAACACAGACCAGATGGCTTAAGCAGCTACAGTAATTTGGTCGGAATTAAATTGCTTCTTCGACTATTTATCAATCGAGGAATGGCTCTTACTTTTTTTTTTTTTTTATAAATTTGCCTGTTACATATATATTTGAGAAATAAGACCTTTATCCGAAGAAACGTGCTTTAAAAATATTTTCTGAGTTCCCTGCTTTTCTTTTCTGCTGTGTTGGTTTTGTTTGTGCAAAAACTTCTTAATTCTATGCCATCAAAATTATGCATTTTATCTCCTATGCTCCTCTTTATCTCTTATTTGGTCATAAACTCTTTTATTATCTGTGGAGGCCATTCTCTGCCTCATTTCTTGTTTAACCTTAATCACTGTAAGGGTGTTGCCTCAGACAAACTGAGACCTGTTCAAGACCTTAGTTTAAGAAGGTCATGGTCCCTCACTGCATCATGAGCCATCTCTGGTTTTCCTCATCTACATATTGCCACTGGTTCCAGATGACTGCAGAAGAGAGAGTGAGGCTAGTGACTTTGTACAAACCTCCCTCGCTGTATCATGAAAGCAATATTTACAGCATTTGTGGTGACTATGAATACGCTCGTGCAGTTCTCAGTTTCAAAGTATAACAGATTCTCTATATAGAAGACAGAAGAAAAACATTTATTCAGACACCAGAAAGCCAAATCAATCATAGTAGCCAAGAAGTTAATACACAGTAGGGGACAAAGCCATTCCCAAGCCTGCCCCATATCCCTGCTGGGACCTTCCCACACAAAAACAAACACTCAGGAGCCTAGCTATGCCTGCTTGCCTGTGTCCTCTCTCTCCTTGCCCTAACTGCTCTCACTCACTTCCTCTCAGCTCTATTCCACCCTTCCTATTCTACCCATTCAGCAAGTTACTCCCACTGCATGTGACTTAGGTTTCCATGTGATTTAAGCAAGTCACGTGGACCTGTTAATGAATGAGAAAGATCTCATTTAAATTACCATTCCACTCACTTAAACTCAACTCACTTGCATATCATGGCATTACCTCCCTGATGTCATGGTCCTCTTCAAGAACAAATGACAAACAACAACAGCCTTCCCCTATCTGTAGATATGACAGGTAATTTTTCCATGCTCCTCTAATTTGATTATGATATCATTCTTTCTTTATGTCTTAATCATGTATACGTTTTGAGCTTATATTGATATATATGGTGTAAGATATTGGTATAGTTTCTACCAGACTACTTTTCAGTTTTCCCAGGAATTTTTGCTAAATAATAATTTACTTATTGTTGGCTTTATTATTCATATGATCAATCATGCTTGTCATTTTCCTGATATGGTATAGCCATAGATTCTTGGTATAAATCTACCCTGGTCAAAGAGTATCATCTTTGTGATATATTGCAATAATAATCTTTCTAATATTTTAATATTTTTCCATCAATATTAGGGAAACTTGCCTATAGCTTTCTTTATCAGTTTTTGCTTTTATTAGTTCAGGTAGTATCAAAATTGGCTGCTGCTGTCCTTCTTCTCTTGGTGTTGCCTTTGTCCCTATGCTTCAAAACAGCTCCACCTCAGAGTCCACAGACCTCTTTCTGTCTTTCTAAGCTGTTCTGGGCTAGAAAAATGACTCCTTAAGATTTTTTTTCATTTGTTATCCTGCTTAGAATATGATTTCACATGCTTTTTTAAAGTTGCTCAGAAAAGAATGTTGGGAGAGCTTAGAAAAATGCTCACTTTGCTCCACTATCTTGGTTCTGTCTAATTCCATTATCATTAAGAGCCTAACCACATATTGTATTGAGGTTATTGGAAAATTCTCTAAAACATAGTTAAATTCATTGATAGCTTCTGTGATATTTAAAAAGTTTGAGAGATAGTTCCTGGGTAGTCATTTTATTAATAATAGTAGCATTTTATTAATAAAAACATCAGTGGCACTCTCAAATGCCAAAGACAATCATGGCTATGGGGTCATGATTTATACATCCTTGGAAGAGTGGGTATTACTGAGGATGGTGTCCAATTCTGACTGGTTCACAAATGAATGAAAGAATGAATATTGCAATTCAAGGCAGACTGATTCTGATGAAAGACTTTGATTATGTCATTTACTCTGAATTACAACTACCTTTCTACACCAACCTCTTCCTTGGGCAATCTAATCAATGAATTTATCCCCACCTAAACCTGATTGGAGCTTCTAAGACTGAGTTTTAAAAATGAAGACTTTAGAGAAAATAGGAACTCTGGATCTCCCCAAATCATTGGTTATTAATAATCATTTCTCTCACTGGATTAAATTTTGATTGAGGAAGAAGTGTGGAACCCCTTTCATTATGCTCTTCTACTAGCTAAACATACACTATTTCGACAAATCAACTGTAGTGCTTCTGATAAAGTCCATAGTCCCAAATCACAAACTTCTTAATGATTTACTGATGTCCAATCATTGTATATTTCCAATGGACTTCCTCAGTACTAGAGAATCTTGAGAAGAGGGATGAGGTGGGGAGCATTTAGCATGCAATCCCAAAAAATTAAAAGCAAAACATTCTTATATATTTCCAAATACATGGTAATGTGTGTAACGTATTACATTGGTTTACAAAATTGTCATAGTTTAGTGCCTAAGTATTCCTTCAACTCAAAATAATAAAGAAAAAAAGAAAGAAAAGCCATACTCCACCCTCATTCCTTGAAGTCTGACCTCTGTGAATACCCAGAATATGTGAGTATCTTTCTACATGGATTACAGACTGGACTAGAATTGTTTCCCCTTCACCCTCAAATAAGAAATCAAACCCCACCCTGGTGAAAACTCTTCCCTGACTTTTGATATTCAGAGTAATACAATGAAAAGTCTGGTGCAAATATCTCCAAATTTCCTTTTCTATACAAGGCACAGTGTCTCCAGGAATACCTTTCGCCTATAAAGTAATCAAAGTAGAGGGTCAAACAAAATTTTCCTCTGGGACCTTTTAACGTGTTGTTTTCAGTTGTGTCTAACTCTTCACAGCTTGTTTTGAAATTTTCTTGGCAGAGATACTGGAGTGATTTGCTATTTCCTTGTCTAGCACATTTTACAGATAATGAAACTGAGGCAAACAGAATTGAGTGATTTCCCCATGGTAACACAGGTAGGAAGTGTTTGAGGCCAGATTTGAAATCAGGTCTTCCTGACTCAAGGTCCAGCACCCTATCCATTGTGCATCCCAAAATTTCCCCAAGAGATTCCTAGCAGTGGATAAGCAATACAAATGCAGTTTCTCTCTTTTCTTTTTGTTTTCTTTATTTTTTAGTTTAATAGTATTTTTCTCCAGTTACATTTCAAGAAAAAATTTAGCACAAATGCAGTTTCTAAATCATTCCTCACTACACTAAGCAGTAGGCAAGCAGCCAGCAGCCCTTCTATCCAGCAGTTCGAAATGGATTTCCCTCATTCAAAGCTGCCAAGAAGGAAAAACAGAGAAATGGACAAACTGCATCAATTGTAAGAACATTCAGTCCTGACTTAGTAAATCCTGAGTCATTTGTTGTGGTTTTGTGGCCAATAAGAAGATCTTTTGTCATCGTACGTTACCAGACCCCAAATATTTATAGCTGAAAAAGGCTTCAGAAGGATTACATTCCAGGTTGTAAGTAGCCTGGGAATATCTTTGTGTACTCTATAATCTGACAAAAAGGCCAATCAGAAGATTCTTTCTCTATTACAGTCCACTCAATCCTCATATAAAAAGCTGCCTACCATCATTGATATTTCCTTTTCTCTAATTTGCTTCTCAAAGACTTTCAATCTGGTTTCAGATCTTATCACTTAATTGAAACTACTTTCCCAAAATCCCAGCAATCCCTCAATTGCTATTTCCAATTGCCTTTTATTACATCTTCCTTAACCTCTCTGCAGCATTTGACATGAAAGATCATTCCCTCTTCCTGTATGTTCTCTTCTCCCAGGATTTCCATGACCCCATTCTCTCCTGCTTCTATACATACTTGTTTGGCTAATTCCCACTCCCCACTCTAATTGTCTTTGCTTAACTAGCACCCATGCCCCAACCTCTATGTACCAGTATACCCAACAATTCTGTCATGGTTCCCATACATTAAATTCTTCAGATAATGCTCAGATCTATATTTTCAGCCACAGTTTCTTTTCTGAATTCCAGTACCAAATCAATCACCAAATATTTACTAAAAATTTCTGACTGAATGTCCCATAGACATTTCAAAATCATCATGTCCAAAACAAAACTAGTTATTTTTCCTTCAAAACTCTACCTTTTTCCTAGTTTTTGTGGTGTGCAAAAGATACTCAGATTACCTACTTTGGCCTAGTTCAGGCCCTAATCACCTCTCACCTGAATTATTACCACAACTTCATACACACACACACACACACATACAAATGTAAATACACACACATGTGTGTGTGCATGTGTACATATGAATATAATCTATTTTCTATTTTGATTGACTCATTCCATGACTATTGCATTAGAAATGCCTAGATGATAGGATGTATGATTCATTCATTTTTGTATTGTCTCAGTGCCTCTGTTAACATCTTGCATGTTAGTAGTTGCATAATAAATATCTTTTGTTTATACTGTAGCATGATCACCTTAGCAACACAAATTGGTAGAGGTAAAATAGTAAAGGTCTACAAACCCTTTCTATTGTTGCATAATTTTTATTTATCGATTTTTTCCCCACATAGAATATAAAATTATTATTATATAACTTCTCTTACAAAGCACCAATGTCTCCCTCCCTTACTTCTAAAGCCCTTCACAATCTGTCTCTAGTTACCTTTTCAAGATTTTTGTAAACTACCTTTGTTCACATATTTCTGGTTCAGCCAGATTGTTCTGTTTGCTTTTCCACTACTATGACACTCAATTTCCTAAATCTTTGTTTTTCTATAAATCATCCCCCATGATTGGATTGTTTTCCCTTATCATCTCTCATGCACAGAATTCTCCCTTCACTTTTTAGAAGATACTTATCCTGATTTCTCCAGGTACTAGTGTCCTCCTGTACCCCAAAGATTAATTTTTGTTTACAATGTATATATTTTTATGGCCTTATCTGTGTACATGTTCCCTCCCACCCAAAAGAATAAAAGTTATTTTGAGATAGAGACTGATCCATTTTTGTCTTGATATCCCCAGCAGCTAAAACAGTACCTAGAACATAGTAGGAACTTAATGCTTGTTGAATCAATCCATCAATTAATTATTTAATATGGCACCAAATTAAAGTCTTCCACTATCTTAGTAACTCTGCTCCATATGTTATCTAGATTTATAAAATATTGTCTTTATCAAAATATGATATCTAGAACTATACAAAATACTCTTCATGTGACCAAACTTGGGCAGATTATACCAGGACTAAAATTTCTCAAATACTGTGTATTACTATAACATAATAACATTTTAGTTTTCTTAGATATCACATAATGTTATTATAATCAATCCAACCAAGTAGTGCACAAAATTCTAAAATCTGCTTTAAAAATAAGTGCTTGTTGCTTATATACCCTCTGTCATCTTAATCTTATGAAGCTTATTTCTGAACCTGTGTAGGACTTTACATTTAACCCTATTAAATACCCTCTTATTCATTTCAGCCCAAATGTCCTTTCAAAATCCTTTTGAATCTTGATTCATTGGAGTCTCCTGTAAATGAAGCTTGCTCTCACTTGCAAACTTCATAATCCTTCTATCAATGTATTTGTCAAAGTCATTGATAAAAAAGTTAAAAAGCATAGTTATAAGAACAGAGAGAGGACACTCCACTGGAGACTTCCTTTCAAGTTGACATTAAACACTGAATGATAATTTCATCCTTCAATAGGTAAGTTACTCAACCTGGGACATTTGTAGGTGTTATCTCATTCTCAAAAATGTAGAGGAAGTAGTAGATGGATTGAAAGTTATCTTGGAGGGGTGGGAAAGAGTGATCACTACACAGAGGAGTTTGTGATAAAGAAGGAAATGAAAACTGACAGTCGTCTCTAGAGTGGAAGAGAACAGAATCCAAAGAATTATATTATAATTAGCATAACATCATAAAATAATAAAAATAAATTTCAAAGTATGGATAATTAAAATACCAAGGACTAAAACTCTACAAGTGAAATCAGCCCAGGTTAGAAATATTAAAATAATAAAATTTTGAAAGCACAAAGTTAAATAATTCCTTCAAGATGAAAAGAGGAAATTGACAAAAAAGACCAATATGAATGCATAGGAAATTCACCAACCAACATATTTTCTAATTAATTTGTTTTTTATGCTTTTACTATCTCTCCGTCTTGCTGTCTGTCTCAAATAAACATGAAAATGTAATAAAAGCCTCAAAACAAATATTAAGGAAAATAAATATCCACTTTGACCATGTCCAAAAATGAAAGACTCATTCCCCATTTAAAGTCTATTATCTCTCTAACAAAAGTGGTTGATCTGGTTCATCTTCATTCCTCTTGACTAATGCTTAATAATTGCATTGATTAGAATTCTAGTCTTTCAAATACATTTTTCTGTACAAAGTTGCTGTTATTATGTAAATTTTTCTCCTAGTTCTGCCCACTAAATCCTATATCATTAATTTGTATTTTTTAAAAAGTTGAGTGAAAAAGATAGAAGGAAAGGAAAGTGATTAACTATGGAAACCAAAGTATGATGTAATCATTCCAGAATTTTATCAGTACTGCTACAGCTCAGGAGAAGTTGAGATTCCCATGGAAACCTAGTGATGACAAAAACAACAATGATTTTAGCTACATAGCAAAGCAGATGAAAGAAAGAATGGGATCACAATGCAGGGCATATGGAACATTGATAGATAACAATAGAGAGGATAATACTTCTGTTCTTAATTTGCTTTTGTTTTCCTCCACAAAATAAAGTGAATGTTGGACTGGAAAGGACAGAACAAATATAGTTAAAACAGGAGTTGATACAATCAAATATGAAAGAAAATATCATGAAAGCACCTAGCCCAGATGAAGTATAAAATTGAATACTAGGAGAACTATTAGATATAAAGAATGATGCCATTCCCAGTGATATCTGAAAGATTGTAGAGAACTTGAAAGGTGTTGCATAATTGGAGAAAAGCAAATATCCTAATGTTCAAAAGTTATCATTAAGGCAAGTCAAGAAATTATTACCTGCTTTGGTACTGGCATAAAAAGAGTTTGAGCAGATGTCTGTGCAATTGAAGTCTCCCATCTCTTTGATATCTTCCGTCTGTGCCAGGTATGTGATGTTTCCTGAACTACTCAACCATTTCCTCTTTCTGTCTAAGTCTGTGGTATTGCCAATGATAATCACTTCTGTTTCTGTCTCCACTGATCCTCACCTGAATACTCTCCAACATGCATTCCCCATCTGGTTCCTGAATTTTCTCATGTGCATATATATTTTTTTAATTTACAGTTCTAACTCATCTTCTTCCTCCCTATTCAGTTTCCCCTGTCTCAACATTTTATTTATTGTTTTCTATCCTTTTTAATAAGACATTGACTTTTCAGAGCTGAATTCCAGCCATATGCCTTATCTGGTCAAATTTTTGACAAACCTTCGAAAACAAATTTGCCTTTCTGGTAGTCACATTTTATGTATTTGTATTGAGGTATCCAAGGCCATCAACTTTATATGTAAAAGTACATTGAGAAAGTAGCAATTGAGCTGGACTATGAAAATAAGTGGAATTTTAAAGGTGAGATGGAAGGGAAGGGGAAACATTTCCAGTATTAGGAACTGAGTAAATTATTTGAGTTGGTAAATAAAAGAATATATTTGGAAAGAACATATTTGGAATAATCATGAATTTCTTAATTTGTCTAGACCAGGAAGGTCATAGAGGGAATTAACATGTGACAGAATCAGAAAAGTAGGTTTGAAATAGATTGTGAAGGGTTTTCAATGCCAGACTAAGTCTGGATTTTAGATTCAAAGGGTTATAGTTTATGTTCTGGCTTTGATATTTGTGAGCTCCATAAGTTTGGATAAATCACTTATACTTTCTGAGAAGGAAACCTCTCTGAGGTCTCCTTCCTTGTGAAATAAAGGATTTGGGTTGTGCAAGTTATGTAGAAGCAATTGATTGTGGTTTTTGAAGTGTATGTTTGTGGGCATAAAAATATGTTAAGATTTATATATTTTAGGAAGATTAATTTGGCATTAGTATGATAGTACACAAACTCAAATGACCATTGTACTGATGTCATATTTTTCTTTCAATAACAAAAAATATATAAAGTGCCATGTAATTTAAAAAAAATCCTAATTCACAGTCAACTAGGTAATAAAAGTCACCATCTTAGTACAAATGCAAATTAAAGACAAGTATTAGAAATAACAAAATGACTGAATTCTAAAATAATTCATTGATCAATAGCTTAAAATGGGAGGATATTTTTCAGTTACCTGCTCAAAGATGAAAATGTTGTTTTTTACTTTCTTACTGGAATAAAAGTTATATTATTTGGCATATTCATCAAAAATATTTTTCTCATTTTATCAATTAATTCAAAAACTTACTTCTGGGATAGACAGGCACATTATCCATATAGGGCTGGATCACCACAAAGCTTTTTCTAAGGTTTAAATATAATGACCTTAAGAACAGAACTTTTGCAAATAGCAACCCAATTGATAGAAAGAAAGGGGGAAAGTCAAGGATTGAGACTGAGATCTCCTTCACATTGAATTAGACAATGAGACAAGCAATGATTAGACAAAGGAATCATAAAAAGAGAATTAGGGAGGCTGATATTTATGACCTTGGGGAAAAAAAATGAGATAGGGAATTAGATGTATACCCAAACAGAAGTCCAAACTCATCACCTTCTTATTCATTGTATGTGTAATTCCTGTTCCATACTCTGTATTTCCCCAGGTCATAGGAGCCACCATTCAGAGTCTTGGAGATGAAACAACCCTTCCCAATATGGCAGGTGACAGAGTAAAAGGATAGGAAGTCCCTGATCTTCTCAGTAAGTCTCAAGATGACCAGTATGTTGGGTGGAGAATAATTTCCTAGAATTCTAAGTTTAATTCCCAAAAAATAAATATATATCCTCCTTAAAACATTGTTAAAAGTGAGTAACTTTGATAATTTCTATAAGAGAATATTATAGATGGATCAATTGTTTCAGGCACTGGGAGCTTAACCACCAAGTATGGGGAAAAATATTCTGAATTCTTTTCTTTCTAATTTTTATTAATTTTATTTTTTAATAAGTGTTTCATTTGTTTTCAGTATTCTACAGTCACATCCATACATCTTGGATTGTTTCCCGTCCATTCCCCTCCTTTCCCTCTCCCTCCCTGCTCCCTCCTCAAGATGGCTTGGATGTATATATATATATATATATATATATATATATATATATATATATATATATATATATATATATATATATATATATATATATATATATATATAGGTTCTACACATACATTCCTATTAAATACAATTTCACCATAGTCATGTTGAATAGAAGAATTAAAATGAGTGGGAGAAACCATAAAACAAAGCAAAACATAACACAACACAAAAGAAAATGATCTGTTTCATTCTATAATCCAAGTCCATAGTTCTTTCTCTGGATGTGGAAGATGATTTGCCCAAAACGTCATTGAGAAATTTTAGGTCCTTGGAGTGCTGTGAAGGACTAACTTGACCAGAAAAATTTTTCTCACACTATGGTTGTTGCTGTGTACAAAGTTCTCCAAGTTCTGCTCCTTTCACTCAGCACTGGTTCATATAAGTCTTTCCAAGCCTCTCTGAAGTCTTCCTGCTCATTATTTCTTATAGAACAATAGTATTTCATTACATTCATATACTACAACTTATTCAATCATTCCCTAATTAATGGGCATCCCCTTGATTTCCAATTTTTGGTCACCACAAAGAGAGTTACTTTTAATATTTTCACACGTGTGGGACCCTTTCCCATTTTTATAATCTCTTTGTGATAGAAGTCCTAGAAGTGATATTGCTAGGTCAAAGGGCATGCACATTTTTGTAGGCCTTTGGGCATACTTCCAAATTGCTCTCCAGAATGATTGGATCAGCTCACAGCTCCAACAACAATGAATTAGTATTGCAACTCTCCCCACATCTTCTCCAGCATTTATCATCTTCCTATTTTGTCATGTTAGCCAATCTGATAGGTGTGATGTGGTACCTCAGAGTTGTTTTGATTCGCATCTCTCTAATCAACAGTGATTTAGAGGATTTTTTCATATGACTATAGACATCTTCAATTTCTTCCTCTGAAAACTACCTGTTCATATCCTTTGACCATTTATCATTTGGGGAATGACTTGTATTCTTGTGCATTTGACTCAATTCTCTATATATTTTAGAAATAAGGCCTTTATCACAGACACTAGTTGCCAAAATTCCTTCCCAGTTTTCTGCTTCGCTCCTAATCTTGTTTGCATTGAGTTTGTTTGTGCAATAACTTTTCAATTTAATGTAATCAAAATTATCCATTTTGCACTTCATAATGTTTTCTGTCTCTTAAAAAATTACTCCATTCTCCATAAATCTGACAAATACACTATTCCTTGCTCCATGAACTTGTTTATAGTATCAATCTTTATACATAGATCATATACCCATTTGGATGTTATTCTTGTGTATGGTGTAAGGCATTGGTCTATGCCCAGTTTCTGCCATACTGTCATCCAGTTTTCCTAGCAATCTTTGTCAAACAGTGAATTCTGGTCCCAGAAGTAGGGGTCGTTGGGTTTATCAAACAGTAGATTGCTATATTCATTGACTACTGTGTCTTGAGTATCTAACCTATTCCAATTATCTACTGCTCTGTTTCTTAGCCAGTATGAAGTGGGTTTGATGACTGCTGTTTTGTAATACAATTTGAGGTCTGATAGCACTATGCCAGCTTCTCTAGCATTTCTTTTTATTAGTTCCCTTGAAATTCTGAACCTTTTGTTCTTCCAGATGAATTTTGATATTATTTTTTCCAGCTCTAGAAAATAATCATTTAGTAGTTTGTCTGGTATGGCACTAAATAAGTAAATTAATTTAGGTAAAATTGTCATTTTTATTATATTGACTCAAACTAACTACGAGTAACTGATGATTTTCCACTTCCTTAGAACAGATTTTATTTGTGTGAAAAGTGTCTTGTAATTGTGTTTATATAGTCTCTGGGTTTTTTTTTTTTTTTTTGGTTTTTTTTTTTTGGCAGGTAGACTCCCAGATACTTTATATTGTCTACCAAAGCTTTAAGTGGGATTTCTCTTTCTATCTCTTGCTGTTGGGCTTTGTTAGTAATATATAGAAAAGTAGATTTATGTGGGTTTATTTCGTAACCTTCAACTTTGCCAAAGTTGCTTAATATTTCAAGTATTTTTTACTTGATTCTCTGGGATTCTCTTAAGCATATCATCATATCATCTGCAAAGAGTGATAACTTCATTTCTTCTTTACCTATTCTAATTCCTTCAATTTCTTTTTCTTTTTTTATTGCTACAGCTAGCATTTCTAATACTATATTGAATAACAGTGATGATAATGGACATCCTTTTTTCACCTCTAATCTTATTGGAAATGCATCCAACTTTGCCACATTACATATAATGCTTGCAGAAGGTTTTAGGTAGATACTGCTTATTATTTTATGGAAAGTTCCATTTATTCCTATGCTCTACAGTGTTTTCAATAGGAATGTGTGTTGTATTTTGTCAAAAGTTTTTTCTGCACCTATTGAGATAATCATGTGGTTTCTGTTAATTTTATTGTTGATATGATCAATAATGCTAATAGTTTTTGTAATATTGAACCAGCCCTGTATTCCCGATGTACATCCTACCTCATCATAATGTATAATTCTTGTGATAAGTTGTTGTATTCTTTTGCTAAATCTTACTTAAAATTTTTGCATCTATATTCTTTAGAGAAATTGGTCTATAATTTTCTTTCTCTGTTTTGGTTCTCCCTGGTTTAGGTATCAAAACCATATTTGTATCATAAAAAAAAAAATTGGACTCTTTTTTTGGCAACTTTCCCAAAAAGTCTATGCAGTATTGAAATTACCTGTTCTTGAAATGTTTGATAGAATTCACATGTAAATCCATCTGGCCCTGGCGATTTTTCCCTAGGGAGTTCATTGATGGTTTGTTCAATTTCTTTTACTGAGATGGAGTTATTTAAGTATTCAACTTTCTCTACTGCTAATCTGAGCAATTTATATTTCTAAAAATATTCATCCATCTCATTTAGATTGTCCAATTTATGAGCATACAGTTTGGCAAAGTAATTTCTAATTATTGTTTTAATTTCCTCCTCATTGGACATGAGTTCACCTTTTTCATTTTTGATATTGGTAATTTGATTTTCTTCTTTCTTTTTTTAAATAAAATTTACCAAACATTTATAATTTTATTGTTTTTTTCATAAAAACAAGTCTTAGTTTTATTTATTAGCTTAATAGTTTTATTAATTTCAATTTTATTAATCTTTCCTTTGTTTTTCAGTATTTCTAATTTGGTATTTACTTGGGGACTTTCAATTTGTATTTTTTTCTAGCTTTTTCAGCTGCATGCCCAAGTCACTGATCTCCTCTTTCTCTATTTTATTCATGTAGGCATTCAAAGATGTAAAACTGCCCCAAAGAACAACTTTGGCAGTATCCCACAAGATTTGATAGATTGTCTCATTATTGTCATTCTCTTGAATGATGTCATTGTTTATTTCTGTGATTTGTTGCTTAACCCATTCATTCTTTAGGATTAGATTATTTACTTTCAAATTAATTTTTTGGTTTATCTTTCCATGGCTTTTTATTACATATAATTTTTATTGCATTATGATCTGAGAAGGATGCATTTACTATCTCTATCTTTCTGCACCGGACTGTGAGGTTGTTATGCCCTAGTACATGGTCAATTTTTGTAAATGTGCCATTTACTGCTGAGAAAAAATGTATATTCCTTTCTATCCCCATTCAATTTTCTCCAGAGATCTTTCATATCTACCTTATCCAGAGTTTTATTCACCTCCACAACTTCTTTTTTTTATTTCTTTTGAGGTTAGATTTATCAAGTTCAGAGAGGGGGAGCTTGAAGTCCCCCACTAGTGTAGTTTTGCTCTCTATTTCTTCCTGTAACTCTCTTAACCTCTCCTCTAAGAATCTGGATGCTATACCACTTGGAGCATATATGTTTAGTAATGATATTGCTTCATTTTCTATGGTGCCCTTTAGCAAGATATAGTTTCCTTCCTTATCTCTTTTAATTAGATCTATTCCTGTTTTTGCTTTGTATGAGATTAGGATTGCTACTCCTGCTTTTTTTTTACATCAGATAAAGCACAATATATTCTGCTCTAACCTTTTTACCTTTACCTTGTGTATCCCCCCATTTCAAATGTGTTTTTGTAAACAACATATTGTTGGATTATGGTTTTTAATACATTCTACTATCCATCTCCATTTTATAGAAGAGTTCATTCCATTCACATTCACATTCATATGATTTCTATCTGTGTCTTTTCCTCCATCCTCTTCTTTCTGTTTGTGCTTTTAGCTCTCCCTTCTCCATTCCTCTCCACAATTTTTGACCACCGCCTCCCTCAGTCTGTTCTTCCTTCTTTCAGCCCCCCTCCCTTTTACTCCCCTTTTCCCTTGCTTCTTCTTCCCTTCATTTTAGCCTCCCCTCCCTTTTCTTTCTGCTTTCCCCTCCTAATGCCTATAGAACTAGTTAGATTTCTATACTTAACTGAGTTTGTTGTTCCCTCCTTCAATCAAATCAAATGAAAGTAAATCTCAAACAAAACTCATCTCCCTCCCATCTTTCCCTCTGATGTAATATATTTTTGTGCCTCTTCCTGTGATTTAATTTACCATTTTCTGACTCCTTCTTTCCACATCTCCTTTAGAATCCCTTCGCACCCTTAAATCACATTTATACCCACTCCCTCTATCTATGTATATTCCTTTTACATATAATTCTCAAGATTACATATAATTCTCATATACAGTTCTCAAGATTAACAAGTATCATCTTGCCTTAGAGGGATGTAAACAGTTTGTCCAAATTGAATAACAAGTTTTTTCCCCTGTTTACCTTTCTATGACTCTCTTGAGACCTGCATTGGAAGGTCAGATTTGCTATTGAGTTCTGGTCTTTTCATCAGGAAGATCTGGAAATCCCTTATTTCCTTAAATGTCTGTCTCCTTGCCTGAAATGTTATGCTGAACTTTGCTGGGTAATTGATCCTTGGTTGTAGTCTCAACTCCTTTGCCTTGCACAATATCATATTACAGTTCTTTTGATCTTTAATATAGAAACTGCAAGGTCCTGTGTGATCCTGGTTGTAACTCTTCAGTAGGTGAATAGTGTCTTTCTGGCTGCCTGCAGTATTTTCTCTTTCACGTGATGGTTCTAGAATTTGCCAACAGTATTCCTTGATTTTAGTTTGGGATTCCTTTCAGGAGGTGATCAGTGGATTCTTTTAATGACTATTTTGCCCTCTGGATCTGGGACATCTGGGAAGTTTTCCCTGATGATTTCTTGGAAGATATTGCCCAGACTCTTTTTTTCATCATGGCTTTTGGTAGAACAATAATTCTTAGATTTTCTTTCCTATACCTATTTTCCAGGTCTGCTTTTCCAATTAGACAGTTTACATTTTCTTCTATCTTTTCATTCTTTGGAATCTATTTGACTGATTTGTGATTTCTCATAGACTCATTAGCTTCTACTTGCCTGATTCTAATCTTTTCAAATTGTTTTCTTCAGTTAGCTTTTGCATCTCCTTTTCCATCTGTCCAATTGTTCCTTTTAAGGAGTTATTTTCTCCAGTTAAGTTTTGTACTTCCTTTTCCATTTGTCCAATTTTCCTTTTAAATTCTTCTGTGATTTATTTTTGATATTTTTAAAATCATTGGTCAATTTTTCTTCTGTTTCTCTAAATTGGCTTTAAATCTTTCTTGACCTCTTCCAAGAACACTCTTTGGGATTGAGACCAGTTCAGATGGGAGTACAGTCTCAACACTGACCTCTTTGGTATTCATGTTTTGGTCTTTGTCCCCATAGAAAGATTCTGTGGTCTTTTCTTTTCTGCTTTGCTTCTTACATGTGATGATCACCCTTTTCCTGGCTTTTAAAGTAGATCTCTGATTTTGGGGCACAAGGAGCTCTGCCCCACAGTTCTTGTGCATTGAACTTGAGTCGTTTTGTGCTGTAGCCTCTGGTTCTTTCAGCTAGAAGGTAAAATTCCGCAGCTCCCCTAGTGATGAACTGGCTGGTGGGAGAAAGCAAAGGCTAGGTGAATTCTTTCTGGTTTTCCCCAGAGTTATGCTGGAGCTAGCTTCACTGAGTGTGATAGGATGGGTGGTCTGGCCACAGGACGTCTCCTCTGCTGAACTAGAGCATAGGCAAGCTTAGTGGTTTGTAAACCCATCTGTGATAGAGCCTTCCCAATTCCCCTGGGGTGCTGAGTCAAATCTGAGTCCTAGTGTTGATGATTGCAGACTCCACCTCCCTGGGGTTCAGGATCTCCTCCTGGTTTGTTGATGTGGAGCTGTCTGGTACAACTCTGGACTTGCTCTAGTCCCCTTCAGCCACAGCAAGAGGGACCCCTCTTTGCTATTTTCCTGGCCTCATGGGCTAAAAGACTGTTTTCCCCTTTGGCTGATCCCACTGTTCCATGACTTTTCCTGGGGAAATATTTTGTGAGTCTTTCAAGGTCAACAAGGGGATGGGGAGAGCATTTACCTATCATTCCACCATCTTGGCTCCTGGAAGTTCAAGCAGATGACTTACAGACATTTAATCTGTGGGTTGATAATCTCTGGAGCAGCTGTTGCAGATGCCTGGTGCTCCAGGCTCTGACTTGCTCACTCCTGTCCTTGGCTGATATGCCCAAGATTTCACAGTCAGGCCACTGCCACAGATTGCCTGAGGCTTCCTGCTTGGCTCTGCCAGGGCGGGGATCACACTGGTATAGCCTGTGTGCTGTGTGCTCATCCAACCCTGTGCAACAGATCCTTCCTGTTGACCTTCCAGTCTTTCCTGGGCTATGAATCTGCCATAGTCTGTCTCCTATTGGATTCTGCCACTCCAAAATCTGTTTTGATTCTCTTTTTAGAGGTATTTGAAGGAGCTTGTCTTAAAGTTTTGGTAAGTACTTTCATTCCACCATCTTGTTTCTGCCTCAGTGCTCTTAATTCTAAACAACTATTTAACAAATGCAGATATTTGAATGTAGAAAAGCTAGTCTGCCAGTTAGAGAAGGCTTACTATCTACATGAATACACATTATACTGTTGCATTTCCAAATGCTCTAACATGAAGCATTCAATTTTCCCTATCTGAATTTAAAAACATCATTAAATATACTGATAGCCAGAAGTGGCAAGAACATTCAAAATAAAATTATTATTGTTTATCAGAGTTATGAACAAACATCCATTCCTATTTTATTTAGTTAGGAATGTTGGAAAGGGAATGTTGAAATCCATTCCAGGTAATATCATTCTTTTCATAACATTGTTACTCAGCCCACTTAATGAAATGCTTTAGTGTGAATTCTCACAGATTCCAAATAAGTCTCTTCAAAATTTGAAATGCATTACACACCTGAGGTGCTGACAGCCATCTCACTGACAAACAGTTGATCTACTAAGACAGTCCCTTTTTCAAGTCTTGTAGATCCTTAGATCTGCATATCTTCATTTTTGGGGTGGACAGTTTTCAAACAAGAGATCAGAAACAGTTTAACATTCATAAATCATGATTGACTCTTGGGGGAAAAAGTGTACTCATGCTTCCTCAGATGTGGTGCCACAGCTTTTTGCATGTCTCTCAGCTAAATCAGAAATCCAGATGCAAAACTAAAGTAATTATGGAGATCTTATGACATTCCATGGAAGATTCTAGGGCCAAAAGCCATGACTGGAATATAGTTTGGCATAATTTTCCCAAGGTACAATAAAACACATGTATATATGACTGGAAACATTGGTCCAAGGGTGAATAAAATGTTGTTCATAATTTTCAGTGATAGGTTGTAATGGCCAAACCTGATGGATGCTAGGTGGCCTAGTGGATAATGTGATGATTTGCAATTGGGAAGGTTTGAGTTCAATTTCTGCTGTAGACAATTACCAGCTATGTGCCTCAACTCCAATCATTTTGCTTCTTTTAACCTGTTTCGGTTATTGTAAGCCATAAATGAGGAAAATATATATGTAAACTAGTTTGGAAATCCTAAAGGACTATATAAAATTAGCTATCATTACTACCCAAAGGCCATAATAACATCATAGAATTAGACCTGGAAGGGACCTCAGATGTTCCTTATTTCCTTGGAGGAGGAAACTGAGGCTCAAAGAGATTAAACTACTTGCCCAGGGTCACACACTGGTAGTAAGAATGGGAGAGGTAATTTGAACTCAGGTTTTCAACATCACATTCTCTTGGATTGCCAAAGATGTAGTATCATTAAGCAATCATCATTAGAATGAATGCAAGGATTATTTTCTTTTTGTGTTTTTTTTTTGAATGCCTAACACTTAGCATAATGTTCTGTATATTTATAAACTGAGATTTTGATTTCATCAATATATGGAATTCCCAGAAGGTAAGTCTCTCCATTAAACAGATTAGTGCCTGATCCGCAAATTGTAGTGTAAGAGAATTATAGAGAAGGCACTTGGAATTTAAGTGACTTGTTCAGGGTCACTTAGCCAAGTATGTGACAGATGTAGGATTTGAAACCACATCCTTCTTATTCTAAGACTACCTCTTTATTCAGTACAACATGGCTACCTCTTTGTCTGTTGCCATGAGGTGCTTAAGGAATGTTTACTTGCTGAACTGAATATATAAATATTTATGGCCATCCTCAAGGATCTCTGCTCCTGGATAGCAATGTAATGTTGGCTAATTTTTAAAATAAGATAAGATATAAAATGTTTCTTCTCTAAAGCACTGAATTTAATGACAAATCTGTAAAGAACTGAAGGAGGAGGAGGAGGAGGAGAAGGAGGAGAAGGAGGAGAAGGAGGAGGAGGAGGAGGAGGAGGAGGAGGAGGAGGAGGAAGAGGAGACAATATCAGAGAAACATATGCCTGGAAAATGTGAGCTGATCATTTAGCAAGACTGAAAGATAAACATGGATAGACACCATTCACTACTGCTATTCATGCAATATCAAGAGACAGAAAACACTGTATGATATTTGTACAATTGTAATGATAGCTAAAATTTATGCAAGATTTTATAATGTGTAAAAATGCTTTACATATATCATCTCATTTTTGTTGTTGTTTAGTTGTTTTTCAGTCATGTCAGGCACTTCATGACCACCATTCTTGACAAAGATATTGGAACAGTTTGGATTGTCCTTCTCCAGCTTATTTTATTCATGAGAAACCTGAGGCAAATAGGGCTCAGTGACTTGCCTAGGGTCACACAGCTAGTAAGTGTCTGAAGCTAGATTTGAAGTCATGAACCTGAGGATTTTTGAATCTAGGTCTGGCATTCTATCCTGTGGTGAACAGGAATTTTCTTCCATTCTTTCAGATGAGGAAGCACAAGGCATAGCATCAGAGGAAGACGTACAAGTCAAGGCTTCTGCATTCAAAACCTCCAAAATAAATATGCAGTGTTCTCAGGTCACAGAAGAGCTCAAAAATGATTTTGAAATCAAGTAGGAGAGGTGGAGGAAAAATTGGTAAGAGAAATGAGAGCAATGCAAGAAAATCATGTAAAGCAAGTCAACAGCTTGCTAAAGGAGGCCAAAAACAATCCTAAAGAAAAGAACACCTTTAAAAATAGACTAAATCAAAAGGCAATAGAGGTCCAAAAAGCCACAGAGGAGAAGAATGATTTAAAAAGCAGAATTAGCCAAATGGAAAATTAGGTTCAAAAACTCACTGAAGAAAACAGTTCTTTAAAAATTAAAATGGAACAGATGGAAGCTGATAGAATTATAAAATAAAACCAAAAGAATGAAAAAATTGAAGACAATGTGAAATATCTCACTGGAAAAACAACTGACCTGGAAAGTAGATCCAGGAGAGACCATTTAATAATTATGGGACTACCTGAAAGCCATGATCAAAAGAAAAGAGCCTAGACATCATCTTTCATGGAATTATCAAGGAAAATTGCCTTGATATTCTAGAACCAGAGGGTAAAATAAATGTTGAAAGAATCCACCAATCACCTCCTGAAAGAGATCTTAAAAGAGAAACTCCTAGGAATATTGTAGCCAAATTCCAGAGTTCCCAGGTCAAGGAGAAAATATTGCAAGCAGTTAGAAAGAAACAATCCGAGCATTGTGGAAATACAATCAGGATAACACAAGATCTAGCAGCTTCTACGTTAAGGGATCAAAGGGTTTGGAATATGATATTCCAGAAGTCAAAGGAACTAGGACTAAAACCAAGAATCACTTACCCAGCAAAACTTAGTATAACACTTCAGGGGGAAAATGATTATTCAATGAAATAGAGAACTTTCAAGCATTTTTGATGAAAAGACCAGAGCTGAATAGAAAATTTGACTTTCAAACACAAGAATCAAGAGAACCATGAAAAGGTAAACAAGAAAGAGAAATCATAAGGCATTCACTGAAGTTGAACTATTTACATTCCTACATGGAAAGATAATATTTGTAACTCTTGAAACTTTTCTCAATATTTGGGTAGTTGGTGGGATTACACACACACACACACACACACACATACACACACTCATATAGACAGAGGGCACAGAGTGAGTTGATGAGGAAGGAATGATAACTTAAAAATAAAATTAAGGGGTGAGAGAGGAATATATTGGGAGGAGAAAAAGAAAAATGGAATGGGGCAAATTATCTCTCATAAAAGAGGCAAAAAAAAACTTTTTTCAATGGAAGGGAAAATTGGGGAGGTGAGAGGGAAAAAGTGAAGCTTACTCTCATAACATTTAGCTTATAGAGGGAATAACATGCACAATCAATTTGGTATGAAAATTTATCTTACACTACAGGAAAGTAGGGGAGAAAGGGGTAACAGGATGGGGGGGATGATAGGAAGGAGGACAAATAGGAGGAGGGAGTTATTAGAAGTAAATACTTCAGGGGAAGGACAAAGTCAAAGGGAGAATAGAATAAAAAGGGGGAAGGATAAGATGGAGGGAAATATAGTCTTTCACAACATGACTACTATGGAAGTCTTTTGCAAAACTGCACATATATGACCTATATTGAATTGCTTGCCTTCTCAGGGGGATGGGTGGGAAGGGAGGAAGGGAGAGTAGTTGGAATTCAAAGTTTTAGAAATGAATATTGAGAATTGTTTTTGCATACAACTAGGAAATAAGAAATACAAATAATGAGGTATAGAAATGTATCTTGCCCTACAAGAAAAGAGAGAAGATGGGGATAAGGGAGGGGAGGGGTGTAATAGAAAGGGGGCAGATTGGAGTAAGGGGCAACCAGGATGCATAGTGTCTTTGGATGGGGGGAGGGGAGCGTGGGGAGAAAATTTGGAACTCAAAATCTTGTGTAAATGAATGCTGAAAGCTAAAAATAAATAAATAAATGGAATTCTTTGAGAAATCTTCAAACAATATGTGAAGTTGAATTATTTTGTACAGGATATATTAGCAGAAGCTGGACAATCAGAGAGGTAGAAAAAATGATCCTTATTTTCAGAAGACATTCCACATATTTGGAAAGACAGAAGACGGAAATAAGATTAACAACCAGAAGGTAGTAGGCAAATTACCAACAGTGACCCAAAAAACCAATGCTAGAAACAAGGGCCATCATCAGCATTTGGGATTATTCAGGAAGGTCTCCACAGCATAATTGGGATTGGAGATCAGCCTTGAAGTAAAATTTGAACTGAGACAAGTAAAGTCAAGGAGAGTAGAAAGAACATTTCAGACATAATAGACTTTAATATTTGATCTCAGTTAAAAGAACTTATTAATTTTTATAGATTTTTGGCAGGTAGAAGAGGAATACTTGAATAAAGCAGTAAACATAACTGAAAACTTCACTTCAACAAGTTTTGAGTTTAAGTTAGAAAGCAGTGCATTTATCTCTTCAAAAAAAAAAAAAACCAAATATCTAAAATTTAAAAATTAGCTTTGCAAAAGGCATATTACATGAAAAAGATATAACTAAATTTTAGTATATTTTAAGTCTTGTATATAACTTCTTTTAATGTACATGGTTCAAATAATACGATAAAAATCAGTTAATTTTTTGCTCATCCTGAATAAAGTGTTAACATCCCAAGTTCTGCAGAAAAAACTCAATATAAATATTTTCAGTCATTGACAGATTGTTAAATTTTTAGACAATAAAAACTACTTTGTTCATTAAAAATGAGTTTAAGAGGAAATAAACTTTCATTCAAACAAAATAAAGGTCATAATCCAATCTTATCTCTCCAAGTTCCTTGCTCTGTCCATTAGACCCTATGATCTCCTGACAGAAAGATAAAATAAACACAACATATAAATAATTAAAAGTTATTTAATTCTACACACATTTATACTTATGCTCAATTTGGTAGGCAGTTAGTAACACTCCACCAGAGTTCAGTATGGTCTGCGGGCTCCATGTTTCATTAACAAGAGATGGTATCACCTAAGCAGGAAAGAGGAAAGGACAGAGGAAGGGAGTAATGGGGAAGGCAAATCATGGCTTGTTTTTTTCCACAAAATGCTCTAGTTGATAAGGCATAGCTTTATAAGGAGTCTCACAGTAAGGGTACTGTTACAATGTACTATAGCTTACTTGAATGAAGAGTTTTTCTTTTGTTTCCTATCAGTGATTATATCAGGACTACAAGGCTTTCCTAACATAGACCTCAGACTTGTAATACAGGTAGACAGTATGCTATTTTTAAGAACAAAATGACCAGAAAGAGACCTGGTTTGCTTTCCCTACTAATTCTTTCATATGATACTGGCTTGTTATTACATGTTGACAGATGGTTAGCCATGGAATTTATCTTCAAACAAAATGTCCATTTTCTCAGACCTATTTCTGAAGCACTTGTAAACCTATTTGGCAAATGACTGTAATTATTTTTTTTTCATTCTCTTATCCATAAAGGAAAACACAAGTGCGTTGGGTAATTACAAAGGGATTTGTTCACCATATAATATGAACTAATGGCTCATCTGTATCTTCCCCTTAGATGTAAAGCTTTCAGGTTTAGACTTGTCAGAAACTGAGCAGAATATGTCTTCTACAACTCAGTGATTACAGAGCTCCCTAGGCAATTCAAAGGATCACAGATATAATGTTCCTCTTATAAATTATTGACAACATTGTTAACTTGGCTTTAAATGGTTCTTAATTCTAAAACCTTCAGCCTCACTAATACATGACCTTTGATTTCCCATTGCTCTTTCTTTCAAGAGAATTTTAAAAAAAATTTTGGACTTTCAATTAGTATGTGCATTGTCTTTTATCCAACAAAAATAGGAAATATCTGATAAATTATTGGGGAGGACTGATTTAAAGATACCCTTAAAAATGTTCCCTTTACATAACATGTGTGTATATACACATATGTATACATATATAGACATATGTGTATATACACACATGTGTGTACATATACATATATGTCTATGTATGAATGTATGTATATATTAACTTGAGAGATCAAGTCTTCAAAATTGCTTCAGAAGAGGATAGTAGACAAGAAGCTTCTATATTTTTTCTAAATTCTTAATTCAAAAAAGAAAAATTATTCCCCCACTTCCACCCACAAATTAAGAATGTAAATTTCACTGAATTAATGAAAATACTTAATGTGTTTTTTTGAAAAGTATCTAACATAATCAAATGTTTCTCAAAAAGGTACTATTGCACTGTTCTATACTTTCTATCATAGTGCTCTCAGTATCTCCTAAAGGTTCAATTATCATCTCTATCCAGATGATTCTTATATCTCTATATTCATTATTTCTCTTTTATGCAAGTCTATCATCAATTTTATCTTCAGCATTTCAAATTCGATGCCTCATGACAATTTTCAACTCAATATGTCTAAAATTGAAGTAGTTTTCTTTTCCCCAAAACATTCCTTCTTCCAAGCTTTCCAACATAGTCCCAGTCACCCAGGTTCATAACCAAATAGTTTCCTCACCTCTTCGTTTTCATTTACCCTATACATCCAGTGAGTTGTCAAAACCTTGTAGTTTCTCCCTTCGTGGCATCTCTCAAATGCATCCTCATTTTACTATTTGAAAAGTCTCCAGTCTGGTAAAACCTCCACTTAGCCACCAAAGTGATTTTCCTAAAATGCAGATTTGGCCATGCCACCCCCTTTACCTCCTATTCGTTAAACACCAGTGGACCCTTATTATCTCAAGGATCAAATATAAAATCCTCTGTTTGACTTTAAGTTATTCAAAACCTGAGTCCCTCCTAACTTTCTATAGTAGACTTTTGAAACTTTATCCTCACTACATAATTTACAATCACATGAACATTGGCCTTCTTTCTGTTCATCAGGCACAATACCCCATGCCTGCCCTCCATTCCTGAAATGTTCTTCCATCTCACTTTGACTTCTTATTTTCCTTTACATGCTTTAAGTTTAAGTTCAAACACTATCTTCTTTAGGAGGCTTTTTCTGGTCTCTCTCCTCTTTTCTTTAACTCTGTTAGTGCTTTCCCTCTGAGATTACTTTCCATTTATATTCTCTATATCTGATGAACATTTTTAATGCATTTTCCATTAAAGTATGAGCTCCTTTTATGCCTTTCTTTATATCCCCACCATTTATTACAAACCTGGCACATAGTTAAGTGCTTAATAAATGTTTGTTGAATGACTGAAAATAATGTCTTGCAAGTGGAATACAATTAAAAGACACAAATAGAAATTATAAGACTTGGGAAATTATAAAGGCTTGGGGAGTACATTAAAGAAAACCTTCCTTTATCATGTAAAGAGGAAAACTTCATGGCAGAAAATTGTAGAAAGGAAAAATGATGTTTTTTTTTAGTGTTGCTTTAGGAGCTGAATGAGTCTAAAAAGCTGAACAAACTACATAGGAAGGGGGATATCAGGACATCAATTTGGAAAGTAATAAAAAATAATAAAATGAGCAATGATGTCTACCAATCAGAAGATTTTGTATAATGATAGTGCTGCTACCCAGGCCCAGGCAGCTCTTGGTCCAGCACAGCTCCCTATCTCCCAACCTTAAAATTCTTTCTCTTAACTAGTTCAGTCTCAAGGTCATAATAACAACTTAAGCATAAGAAAAATATAACATAGCGAGTGTCTATCAGGACTTATATGTCATGCTAAATTATCTTTGGTCAGAAATATCTCACTACATTTGGACAGTTTTAGAGAGTCCAAGCAAGTAATTTAGGGCTACTAGTGAATTCAGTAAACGAATAGAAAAGTACACAAAGTGGAGTATTATCATTTGTTATATTTGGGGTCAGAACACCTAGGTTCAAGTCTTGGTTATTTCATTATCTACCTGTGTGACTTGGGGGAAGATTGTTTAATCTCTCTGAGTGTCTGTCTCCTAACCTATAGATTTGGGTTTGATAGCCTCTCCAAGTTTCTTCCCATTCTAAAATTCTGTGGCTAATATTTGAATAGGGTTTGTAGCAAGCTTGAACATAAAGGAAATTCTTTTGTAGTAGTAATTCCCAAAAGACATTGGAATACCCTAAGTTTGATTTCAGCCTTTAAAATTTGAGATCATTTGCACAGGACTAAGAAGAATACATTAAAGATAATTAGATAACTACATAGTTGGACTTTTATGAGTAGAAGTTAGAAGAATTTGGATTATTGTACATTTTGAAGAAATGTCTAAGTAAAGATGTTATTGCTAGTTTCTAGGTATAACAGGAAAAACACTGGATACAGTCAGGAGACCTGAATTCTCTATTTCTGATTCTGTGGTAACCTAGTTGACAGACATTGGGCAAGTCACAACTTATCCCTAAGAATCAAATTCCTAAAATGTAAAATGAGACAATGGACTATATGATGTCTAAGGTACTTTCTAGTTCTAAAATTTCCTGTTTCTATTATTCCCTGTGTAAGGACATTGTCATACAATTTCATCTTTAATTAATATGACTAACAAGATGCTTTGTGACCCCAAAACTTTATTAGGTGATAATATCTCTTTGATTGAGCTATAAAAACAAGCATTTAAATGTGTAAAGTAAGTGTGAAAAATTCCCAGACCCCTTGTAGAATCAGTGTAGTATTTAGAGGCATGGATCTTGGAATCATTTGAGCCCAAGGTCAAAATCTGCCTCAGACACTAGTTTTGTGACCCTGGGCAAGTCACTTAATTTTTGTTTTCCTCAGTTTCCTCATGTACTGAATGAGGCTAATGATAGATAGCACATACCTTATAGGACTGCTGTGATGTAAAATGAATTAGCACATGTAAAATACTTTGCAAACCTTAAAGTCATAGAAATGCCTGTTATTACTATCAATCTGTCAAAGATGTAAAATAGGTGAGTAAAATCCCTCAGGTCATTGGAAGGAATCAGATGCCAATTCTTTTTTTCTAGGTATATCAGAAAAATATATCAAAAGTGTTCCAGAAGTATATATCCCAAAAATATAGCAGAAAAGCGGCCAAACTGAGAAAGTGTTGACTTTTGTGACTGTAACTAGAAGGTAGCAAGAGAGAGAGAATCACATTTCCCCATTCCTACATCATCAGAAGGAAGTGAGCAATAATAAACATCCATCCAGACATCAGAAAACAAACTCAGTATGTCAAGAAAGGCAGTTGAACGTTGTATGAGGAGGAAAATATACAGCCTTTTTACCCTTCCTCTTTCTTCCATTACCAAACCCTATTCTTCATTCATATTGTAACCTTCAGTCCCTTGACCCTGCAGTTCTTTCCCAGGTCATCACCTCTCTACTAACTACTCTCTCTTCTTTTCCTTGTCTTAGAACTGTGGTGAAACATTTCAGTTCCACCTTGATATTTTCTCATGAGTCCCTACCCACTTTGTCATTGTTGATTTCACCACACCAGGGTTCAACCCTGAATTATTCTTTTACACATACTGCTAAAGGAAGGAATAGAAAAGCATGTAGATTTTCTTTTTGAGTCCAATAAGAATACACTTGGCCCTAAGTAAGGTTAAGCAATCATACTCTGTCTAGTAGTATAAACTGTTTTTTCCATTCTTCGTAGCAGCTCTTCCAAATCTTTTTATCTCTTCCCAAACCTTCCATGACTTTCTCTTCCCTACTCTCTTAGCTGAGAAACTTACCTCATATTTTATGAAAAAAAAAATGAGGCTATTTGACATGAGCTCCCTCTTCTCCCCTCTTCCTCATCTCATACAACTCATATGCCTTTTGCCAGTATCTCGTCCTTCATCCCTGCCTCAAATTAAAAGATGACCTTACCAAAGCTACCTTCTTTACCTACACAGGAGATCCCACTCCATCTATTTCCTCCAAAATATTGTCTATCTTCTCCATCCTATAATTTACTTTTGATTTCTTCCTTTCTAAAGGACCTTTCTTTCTGCCTACAAACAATATCTTCTCTAGTATAGAAGAACAAAACAAAATAAAATATCTCGCCTGATCATTCCATCCAACTATTGTCCTATCTCTTCTGCTCTTTCTAGCTAAACTTCTCAAGAAGACCATTTACAACATAATAGGTGACTCCACTTTCTCTCCTCCCAATCACTTCCTAATCCTTTACAGATTATCTGGCTTCTAATTTTACTATTTCACCAAAACTGCTCCCTCCAAAATTATCAGTGGTCTCTTAGTTGTCAAATCCAATGACCCTTTCTTAATCCTCATTATTTTTTCTGTCTCTGCAGGTTTTGATGCAGTCTATCATTCTTTACTCCTTCATACTCTTCTCTCTCTAGGTTGCTACCCTCCCCTGGTTCTCCTCTCACCAATCATTTTGTTCCTTCTTAGTCTCCTTTGCTAGATCCTCATCTAGAAAATACCTTCTAATTGTAGATGTCCCACAAAGTTTTGCCCTGAACCTTCTTCTCATCTCCCTCTTACTACTTCAACTGGTGATCTCATCAGCTCCCATGGGTTTAATTACCACCGTTATGCTGATGATTCTCAAATCTACCTATCCTGCCCTTACCATTCTGCTGATCTCCTAACTTGTATCTCCTATTACCTTTCAAACATTTCAGACTGGATTCCAATAGAAATCTTAAACTCAACTGAACATACATTTTCTCCTAAACCTTAACATCTTCCTACCTTCTGTGTTGCTATAGAGGGCACCACCATCCTCGCAATCCCTCATTCATGCAATCAAAGTAACATCATTGATTCCTCACTATTTCTTACCCTCCATATACAATCTGTTGCCAAGGCCTAACAATTTTGCATTTTCAACATCTCTCAAATATAGACCCTTCTCTCCTCTGACACTGCCACCACTCTGGTTCCTGCCACCATCACCTCACTCATAGCCTGTTGCAGTACTCTGTTCATAGGTCTATCTGACACAATATTCTCCCCACTCTAACCTATCCTTCATTCAGCTGCCAAAGTGACTTTCATAAGGTGTAGATCTAATCATGTCACTCCCCTATTTAATAAATTCCATTGGCTCTCTTATGAACATCAAATACAAAAGCCTCTGTTTGACATTCAAAGGCCTTCAGAATCTAGTCCACTCTTACATTTCCTTCTTTTTTATTTATTTTTATCTATTTATTAATTTTTTTTCTTTCTCTCCACCATATACTGTAACTATCCAATCCAATGACACTGGCTTTCTTGCCAGTTAAGAAGACACTACATCTCTCAGCCCTGGACATTTTCTCTAGCTATTCTCCTTGCCTAGCATATTTTCCCTTGTCATCTTCACCTGCTGACTTTCCTGGTTTTCTTTAAGTACCAAAAACAATTCCATCTTCTTCAGGAAGCCCAAATACCTTAGTGTCTTCCCTTTTTTAATTATTCCCTACTCTTCTGTACATAGATTACACATATTTATTTGCTAATTGTCTACATTGTTAGCTCCTTTAGGGCAAGGATTGTCTTTTGCCTCTTTTTGTAACCCCAGAGCTTAGCACAGCACCTGGCACATAGTAGATGCTTAATAAATGTTTATTGAATGGTTGATTGACTATGACCTTTTAAGGAGGAGAAAAATTCCATTTCACTACTCTACAAGAAATCCAACCCGCAAAGATAAGCAGAAAACTATACATGCCATAGGGGAACTTTATGAGCATTACATAAAAGAATAAAAGGACATCTTATATTCAAGATTTTTGACTTTACCTTTTGTCAGCATAAACATCGACTACTTTCAGAATAATCTGTCTTTTTGTATAAATCTATCTGGTCTTCTCTTTTTCTCTCCAGAAAACAAACAAACAAAATCTTTAATGAATACAATTGCTTACGGAATAAAATTCATGCTCCTTTGCCTGGCATTTGGGGCTCAGTGAAATTTATTCACTATGCTTCTTTTCAAACCTTACTCATATGTACTCTGTTCTCACTAAACTATATGACTTTCTGTCTCCTAAATACACACTTCGTTATTTTGCATTTGTCCTTCCTTTCTGTGAGTCTTTCTCCTCTTTGTCTGTTCATTCACAACCCATCATTTACAGATTGATGTAAAATACTACCTAGTCCATGAACTCTCGTGATTCCCCAAATTGCTAATGACCTTCTCTTTTAAACTATACTTAGCATTCCATACCTCTTTAATATATATACCATGCAATATTGTGCAATATTTGTGTCTTGTTAAAACTTTTATGTAAGTCAGACACTGAGGGCTAAGGAATTTAATATGATCCCATATTAAAGAGTATTCAGTGATAGACTAAACTTAAAATAAGTAGAAACAATTACCACTTGGCAATCATCTAACCTTCCACTTTCTGTATGAAATTAAAACTACAATGAAACTAATTTAAGTATAATTCAAAGTATGAAAATTTAGAAAACAGAGTAACTTATTACTTGATGATAACCTCCATAGACACATCTTCCAAATGAATCAGCATTCTGTTTACTCTTTTAAAAGCAGGCAAATTTGTAGTCCACATCATAAAGGCTCATTCTTCATTTTTGTCTTCATATCCCCAACATCTAGGAAAATACTAGGCATATAGTCAGTTTCTAAATGCTTATTGAACTGAATTAAATTGTAGAGCCTGCCTGTATGCTACATGGTAATGAGCAGGTGAGTCAAGATGGAAATTTTACAGAAAAACTTGAACAGAAGGAGGAAGAGCATGATTCACCATTTTATTAATTCTAGTCCAGCGAGACAACATGGAAAACTTATTGAAAGAATTACCTCATGGGTTGCCTCATGACATAATTGAGGAGTTCATTTGAAGTAATTGGGGCCTCCTCACAGGATGGACTACATATACACACACACACACATATATAATACACAAACATGTGTGTGTGTGTCTTAAATGGATATATTCTATATAAAATTCCTTTAAACTCCAGAAAGTGGGATTTATATGTATATACATATATATAGTACATATTATATATATTCCCAAATATTTTGGTAACAATTTTCCATTATATTTATATCTACAGATACCTGACCTAATGGGAATCTGGGTATCAGAGCCTTGGCTAGAAGGAGAGAAGTGGAATCTCCTTATTTAGTGCATTGTCTATGAAAACAATGAAATAGGTATAGTACTGCCACAAGACAAATTATACAGTCTAAATGACCTCTCAAAGTTCTTTCCAACCATATGATTTTAAGAAACTTTTTGTTGCCCATAAGTCATCACCACCAATGACAACCCACAACTATCTTCATGAAAGCTTAAATAAATATGTCATTATTGTTGAGCTTTGGGAAAGGATATTAGATTACATACCAGGAGAGCCAAACACAAAGTGAAGGAACATTTTTGTCTCTGCTTTCCCATAGTGTGGAGTTTGATTCTGAAGGACTCCTAAGCTTAGATTATTTATTTAAGCATTTTTCTAATATCAACTTGTTATTACATTCTTATGTACCTTTTGTTTATTTCCTTTTTTTCATATGTGAACATTTTAAGCTGCTCTGAGATAAACTTGATATGTTTAGATAACTGAGCAGTTAACCAGAAGGCTGAAGGTGAATACCTCGAATTTCTACTTCATCTATAAAAGAGGGTTGGGGGGATTCTTGAAAGGCCTGATTTCAGGAAACAATTCTGATCTTAGATGCATAAAATAACTTTCTAACATTACTACTGTGCTTCTAAGGTATGCAATGAGAGTTCCAAATATGAAATAAAGGAGGAGTTGAATTTAATTCTTTCCTGAAGGAATCCAACAGTGGAATTTTACCTTGATCACACATGTCTCTGCTGCCCCGACTTTGGTTGCAGTGGAGGTTTCACCTTGAGTAAAATTGGGCCTGTAGAACCTAATACATTATCTGGCAAAACCTGGTGAGACCAGTTACAATTCTTTACTCTGTTTCCTAATATTTAGTTTCCAAAAATCATTTTGGAGATCATTTAGGTAGGATCATTGAGAACTTACAAGAAGGAAATAATTGTCAGGTTAAAAATCCAAAGTCATGTTTCATAGGGGAGGGGAAGAAAGGATGAACACACACACATATGTGTGTATGTACATATATGTATGGGTGTATGTGTGTAGATACATACATACATATGTATGTGTGTCTCTACCTACACACATCTATTTCAAAATATTTCAGTAGCTGGCCATTGCTATCAAATGACAGAAAACAGCTGCATTTCATAAAACAACAACTGGCCAATAATTGTAACCTTAGCCTTTCCTTTGATAGGAGTTTAGGGAGGAAATATTCTTTGTACACTGCAGATCTAGAAATCCGACCAATGTCAAATTTGAGAAATCATTGAGGTAACAAAATCAAGGAAGTAGTTAGTTATTGACTATTCTTCTCTTGGGAATGACCCTTTCTGCTGTTCCTCTTTTAATCAAAGACATCACAGTTCTTGAAAGCAAACATGTCCTCCAGTGCTTAGACTACCTTCTGGCATCAGGCAGCTGGTAAGCAGTAGATAAGAACCTCTGACTTTGAGTCAGGACCACCTAAGTTCAAATTTGACTTCAGACATTTACTATGTGACCCTGGGCAATTTACTTAATCTCTTTCTGCCTTAGTTTCCTTAACTATAAAATGATAATAATAATAGCACCTACTTCACAGGATTATTGTGAGGATCAAATGAGATAATATTCATAAGGAATTCGTAAGGAACACCACCTACACATCACCTAGCACACAGAGAGCACTATAAAATATTTATTCCCTTATTCCCTCTGAGAAGAGTCCCTTTGAATCTCTGAGGGAAGTGGTGCAATAAGGGATGGGATGCTGATTTTTGTTATTCTACAATGCTTTTTTGGAATGTTAACAAAAACTCTGTGTGTGTATGTATGTACACACATATTCATATATATTTAACATACTATGAGTTTTCTTCTATAAGATTCCAATAAATGTTACCTCAAATTGTGATGAAATCAGACATGTTGGAGGGTATGGGAAAACTCCAAGCTAACATTAGACTAAAGAAAAAAATCAATAAAATTAATTCTGACAGCTCTGTGCTTAAGACATATAGTATAACAGTGTTTTTTTCATCAGTGTATTCTGTGGTCCCCTCTAATTCTATGTATGTGATCCTAAAATAAGAGTCTGAGAATTATTTTATCATTTACTAGCTATGAGGTGTGGAGTGAGTTACTTAGAAATTATGGATATGTTTCCTCATCCATAAAATGGGGATGATAATATTAGTCCTATCTAGATGAGGATGAAAGGTGATAATGTGCATAAAGCATTTTTATTCATGAAGAGCTACATGTGCAAGAATTGCTTTGTTAAATATTGAATATATTTATGCATATGTTCAAATCAAGTGATTTAAGTTTTCAGATGGCAATATAATCATATAGGCTAGCATGACTTGGTCCTTCCTCCCTAGGTAGGTGTTGAAATATGGTAGTGATTGTTGTTGTTTGGTTGTTTCAGTCACGTGTGACTGTTTGTGATCCAATTTGGGTTTTTCTTAGCAAGGATACCAAAGTGGCTTGCCATTTGTATCATCAAGGCAATATTCACAGCACTGGTGATGACTATGAATTTGTTAGAGTAGTTCTCAGTCGCTAAGTATAACAGACTCTCCATATAAAAGGTAGAAGAAAAAATATTTATTCAGACACTAGAACCCAAACCAGAAAACCAAACCTGTCATAATAACCAAGAAATCAGTACATATAAGCACTGCTGGAGACAAAGGTATTTCCCAGCCTCTCTCCTCCCATCCCTGGCTGGGGCCTTCATGCAAACAAACAAAAACTCAAGAGCCTAGCTATGCCTGCTTCTCTGTATCCTCTCTCTCCCTCTGCCCTAACTGCTTTCACTCACTTACTTCCTTTCAGCTCTGTTTTACCTGTTCTACCTGTTCAACAAGCTCTTCCCACCACATGTGACTTAGACTTACATGTGGTTTAAGCAGGTCATATGGGCCTATTAATGAATGGGAAATATCTTCCTATTTAAGTTACCATTACATTCAGCTCCAAGATCTTTGTATTCATTACACAGGTCGATGGGGCAACTGGTGTCAACAAAACTTTAACAGGGATAACAGAAAGTAAGCATATAAAACAATATCATAGGCAACTGGTGTCAAGAGAACTTTACAATATAGCAGGAACCACACAAAATGAGCATATAAAACAATATCTAAGGGTGGAACTTGAGCACAAAAACCCCATCATTCCCCCCTTAAATGAATGGAGTGCAGAATCTTGGGATAAGAGGTGAAGGTCTCTTTTTTCATAGCTGCTTCCTGCTGAGATTGGACATAGAACTGTCCCTGCCCCAAGAGGTTCCATTTGAAGGGTCGCTTTTCAGCTGGCATCCAGATCTTAGTCAATGCCAGGTCCAGGGATGATACATCACAGTTGTGGTGATGTGGGGTGACATCTGGCCTAAAGAATCAGGCATCTGCAGGTGGAGGGTACTAAGCCTGCAGAAAACAAATCTAGCAAACAAGTTTAACAGACAAAAAGGCAACAAAAAAAAAAATAAACCCAAGGAGACAATAGCCAGAAGCAGAGTAGATATAGGGTCAGCTGTGCTTCTATGTACCCACTATTATAACCTCATTCACAGTAGAATATATGAGTTCAAGGAACAATTTGGTAATCATCTTCTGAATAAACAACAGTTATCACATTATCTTTCCTGCGTGCTATTATTTCCACAGTTTTTGGAACATCATCTGGCTTCCATTTTACTCATATTTTACCTCCCAATTTTATTCTATCAGTAGAACTCAATCCTTTAGTTCCTCTACTAGTTATTTCAGAAGGGTCAGTTTCCACAAAGGGTATTATTTCACAGGGAAGAATAATCACTTGAACTATTCTATCATATTTACAAAACTGTATGGGTTCTTCACCTCAAATTTTGGAATGTCATAATAATTTCTCCTTAATTATTAGAATCTATCATTCCAGTCAATACATGTATTCCTCGAGCTGCTAATCCTGATTTAGATAATATCCATCCAAAATAATTTTGATGGATTCTTATACATATTCTTGTAGATATTTTCTTATTTCTTTTCTATCCAATCTAAAGTCCTCTAAACAATGCAAATCATATCCTGTTGAACCAAGTGTCTCTGGATATAGTACTGGTACATCTGTCCTCACAGTTCAAAACTCAATATTTGGGATCTTACATGCTCATTGCTTGCTAATCTCAAGTTCATTTTACATGTGAGAAAACTGAGGCAAACAGGGTTAATTGACTTGACAAGGGTCATATAGCTAATAAGTGTCTGAGGCTGGATCTAAATTCAGGTCTTCCTGACTCCAGGTCCAGTACTCTCTCAACTACACTACTTGGTAGTGATAGAAACAATGTGTCTAATGAATCCATAAGCTATGCCTATTAAAAAATTGTGCTACCCAGAATGTACATTATTGCTCATAATATTTGAATCTTTGAAGCATACTTAAACATTATTTTACTCCAAAACATAGAGGAAATTATGCCCATGGAGGTGAATAGGGAATAAATGACTCCTAATCTAATGTATACATCTAAAAAAAGTCAGTCAGCTTGTAGTTGGACTCTACTGGGTGCTGAAGAATTTCATTTATTACCTGTGTGGCCTTGAACAAGTTACCTAGGCTCTGTTTCATCATTTGTGAAGTAAAGGTGTTAACCCATAAGATCTACATTTATGACCCTATGATACTATGTTCTCAAGAACGAAATACATCAGGCATCTGTGTCTAGATTGCAGAAAATGTGCTTGTACTTGATGTAGTCTTTGTTGTGCTATCAATTCAAATTGATTTATTTCTCTGAACATAAACCATATTTATTTTCCTTGGAAACACAGAAAGGAACTGATACATACAACTTGTGTAATTGTTTAGCTTAACATTCCCAGAAACTCACATTGACAATTCCATGATTTATCTTCAGGTCATCATGATGCTGCTGTAAGATCTTAGGGAATCAGTTTTCAACCTATTCACTTTGTAATGGGGAGTTCATGATGGAGTTGAACAGTTTTGGAGAACATCCTAAAATAGAATATTTATATATAATATTGTTTTTTAAGACCTTCAAAGGAAGGGAGCTGACAATCTGGCAGTAATGCTATTGATGGGTAAGAGCTGAAACGTGATCTCTGAGATGTCCAGCTAAGGCTCTATGATTCAATGATGGGACACACTTAAATCAGTAAGAACTTAACTAGATTATAGGCTTCTGGAAGGCATAGACTATCTTAAGTTTTGCATCCAACAAAGCAGTTGGAACCCTGTTCACATTAAAAAAAAAAAAAAAACTTGTGGAATAAATTGATTTAACATTAATGTTAAAATTGTCCGTGTTTCTTGGATTTAGACTACACTTATGAATTCATTATTTTCATGAACTCACAGATCAGAAAACTTCTACTGAAATTGCCCTGTGCTTTCCTTTCAATTTATAACTTTAGAGAATTACCTAGAGCAGTGTTTCTCAAATGTTGTGAAAGAAACCCTCAAACACCCTGTGTGTTTTTTTAAACCAACTTCATGTTGTTTGTTAATAATTACTAAAAATAATTATTTACAGTATTCTGCTATGAGAGTTCTGCCAAAGTTTTGTTTGTACAGAAGGGTTCTACCACTGTGGAGTCTGTCCTAGAATACTCTAGATCACACAGAATAGTGTATTAAAGCCCTGATGTGAACCAAGGCTTTTTTGGTTTGAAGGTCAGCTCTCTATGTCTCTCAACAGTTTTCTTAATATTACTATTAAATTACTATTACATATTAATTTTTTATTATGAAATAATCTGTTCTATTGAAATGCTGCTTCACAAAAATTCCACTCAGAAATAGCATTTTACCTTCACTCAGGGCCATAATAAATTTTTACTCTGAAAAGCACTACAAATACTAAGTAAATTAATCGATCAAGCCAAAATTAGAGGTTAGGAGTATCAGACAGATTTTGATGGTAAGAAGATTTCTGCCAGGGGTTATCACATCTGGGGAGACAGTCTGTTCTCCCTGGAATCCATGTTGCTGCTACCCAAAGGCCTCAGGCATTGACACTTTCCATGTCTGAAAGAAGTGGGTAAAACTGGAACTCTCCCTAGAACAGCTTCTACATCAGGTGGTTAATAACAACAAAAGGTCCCTCCCACATGCAGGTGTCTTCTGGCTTTGATGTTAAGTGCCAACAGTAAGGGGGCTTATCCAGAATCTACTAACAAACCACTAGATTCATAAGATTCCAAGCTGATGTGGAAACCTGGGGAAAAAAAATAGCAGTCCTTCAGTTCTACTTTGCCTAGATGTAATCATTTCATATGAATATGCTGGAAATGGGTGCCACTGGAATATGGAACTGATTGAAACATGTTTGCGATTTAAAGTTGTTTAATAATTCTCCTTGAAATCATGTTTATACTGTTGAGTAACTTAGAGCAGAAGTGTCAAACATACTGTGGTCCACAGTCTGCAACTCTCCCAAATGAGACATGGACCATATTAAATTATAGGTGAGGAAAGTGTACATATATATGTATATATATGTACATGTATATGTGTATATATATATGTACATATATAAACACACACATGCATACATACATACATATGATAAAACATTGATTACATTACATTATAAAACTTAATCTATATGTGGCCTACAGTGATTCTTATGTATGGTAGTCTCTGTTTCTATTTCATTTCAATCAAGAGTCCTTTTTGAATTCCCCAAAACCAGGAACATGTCAAATGCTTTGATGTAAACATGAATGCTTTGAGAGCTTTGCATGTAATCTCACATTAAAACACAGAGCCTCCATAGAGCAGGTGCCTCCAAATATTAGTTGATATGATTTTCCAAATGATGAAATTGTGATGAGGTCATGTGATTTCAGAAAGATCACCAATTCCCAATATGTAGAGTCTAAATGAACAAGTATTTACAGTAGAGATGTTTTATTTTTTTCTCCTTTTTTAATTTATTCATTTTAGTTTTCAGCATTTATTTCCACAAGATTTTGAGTTCCAAATTTTCTCCTGATCTCTCTCCTCCCTCCACCCCAAGACATTACTCATTCTGAATACACCATGCCTTCTGAAAACCCCTTCCCCCAATCTTCCCTCCTTTCTGTCACACCCCTCCCTTCCCTTACTCCCATTTTCTTTCTTTTCTTATAGGGCAAGATAGGTTTCTGTACCCTATTACCAGCATTTCTTATTTCCCAGCTGCATGCAAAAGTAATTTTTAACATTCTTTTTTAAAACTCTAAGTTCCAAATTCTCTCCCTTCCTCCCTTCCCACATGTCCCCACTGTGAAGGAAAGCAATTCAATATAGGCTATACATGTGTAGTTATACAAAAAACTTCTATAATAGTCATGTTGTGAAAGACTAACTACATTTCTCTCGATCCTATCCTGTTCCCTATTTATCCTATTCTCTCTTTTGACGTTTTCTGGCCTCAAAAGTGTTTACTTCTAATTGCTCCCTCCTCTCATTTGAATCCCCTCTATCATCCTCCCTACATCCCACTTATCCCCTTCTCCCCTACTTTCCTGTAGTGTAAGATAGATTTTTCATAACAAATTGAGTGTGCATGTTATTCCCTCCTTAAGTCAAATGTGATGAAAGTAAGCATCACTTTTTTTCTCTCACCTCCCTTCTTTTCCCCTCCATTGAAAAAGCTTTTTTGGCCTCTTTTATGAGAGATAATTTGCTCCATTCCATTTCTGCCTTTCTCTTCCCAATGCCTTCCTCTTTCATCCCTTAATTTTATTTTTCTAGATATCATCCCTTCCTACTCAACTCATCCTGTGCCTTCTGTCTATATGTATATAATCCCTTCAACTATCCAAATACTGAAAAAAGTCTCAAGAGTTACAAATGTTATCTTTCCATGTAGGAATGTAAACAGTTCAATTTTAGAAAGTCCCTTATGATTTCTCTTTCCTGTTTACCTTTTCATGTTTCTCTTGATTCTTGTGCTTTAAAGTCAAATTTTCTATTCAGCTCTGGTCTTTTCATCAAGAATATTTGAAAGTCTTCTATTTCACTGAATGACCATTTTTTTCCCTGAAGTATTATACTCGGTTTTGCTGGGTAGGTGATTCTTGGTTTTAATCCCAGTTCCTTTGACTTCTGGAATATCACATTCCAAGCCTTCAGTCTCTTAATGTAGAAGCTGCTAGATCTTGTGTTATCCTGATTGAATTTCCATTGTATTCGAATTGTTTCTTTCTGGCTGCATTCAATACTTATTCCTTAACCTGGGAATGCTGCAACCTGTCTACAATATTCCTAGGAGTTTTTCTTTTCAGATGTCTTTCAGGAGATGACTGGTGGATTCTGTCAATATTTATTTTATCCTCTGGTTCTAGAATACCAAGGCAGTTTTCCTTGATAATTTCATGAAAGATGATGTCTAGGCTCTTTTTCATCATGATTTTCAGGTAGCCCCATAATTTTTAAAGTGTCTCTCCTGGATCTATTTTCCAGGTCAGTTGTTTTTCCAATGAGATATTTCAATTATCTTCATTTTTTTTTATTCTTTTGGTTTTGTTTTGTAATTTCATAGTTTCTCATAATGTCATTAGCTTCCATCTGCTCCATTCTAATTTTTAAAGAAGTATTTTCTTCAGTGAGCTTTTGAACCTCCCTTTTCTTTTGACTAATTTTGCTTTTTAAAGCATTTTTCTCCTCATTGACTTTTTGGACCTCTTTTGCCATTTGGGTTAGTCTATTTTTAAAGTTGTTATTTTCTTCAGCATTTTGGGGGCTCCTTTAGGCCATGGGTTCCAAAAATGGATGATGTGCTCAGTGACTTCCACTGCTCTGGGCACAGGGCTAGGGCCAGACCCTGCTCCCTTCTCACCCGGGAGAAAGAATTTTCTTACTGACCTTTGAAGCTGTCTTTGTTGTTTGTGGATTGAGAAATCTGGGAACTGCAGCTGCTACCCATGATTCCATGCCCTAAAGCCTATTGCAGTCCTGTCCAAGCTGTGCCACACAGTCAAGGTGGGGTTGCACTCTTCTCTGAGTCTAGTGATAGACATTTCCTGTAGGCCTTCAAAGCTGTCTTCGGCTAGAAATCTCTTTCACTCTGTTGTTTTGTGACTTTTGCTGCTCTAGAATTTGTTTAGAGTCATTTTTTACAGGTATTTTATTGGCTTTGGGGGTATAGATAAGAGCAGATCCATCCTTCTACTCCACCATCTTGACTCCACCCCCCAAAATGTTTTATTTTTAATTATTTGCTTAAGTACATATAAACAGTATCTGTAAAGCCTTTAGCAATTAACAAGTATTACTTTTTTTAAAGAACACATGCATATACTCCATTTATTTTTCATGCAAACTTATTCTTTCTTCATGCAAATCAAGAAAAAATATAAGGACTGTACCTTCTAATTCAGAAACATATTGATTTTAAAAATTATTTATTCTGGCAGAAACAAAATAAGAAAATTTACATACAAGAAAAAAACAATTTCTATCTGACTTATACAGGATATGCTCCTTTCTCTACAATGTATATTTTTTCTGGTTGCTTTTTTTTTTTTTTACAAAATATCTTTATGAAACAACAGGCCTTGTTGAAGATACTGTGGATGATTAAAGTTTTATTCACTCAAATTTATGAAATCTCTATTACATTAAATCCTTCTTCATTTTAAGAAAGGCTCAGCTGGACTTCAGTTCAATTTCATCCCTATGAAAACCTCTTAGTTGGTTTTCTTTCTCACTGGTTTAAATTTGTATACACTGTTCTATATGTTCTTTCCTAATCAAAGTCCATCCTGTTACCATATTGATCCTAAATTTTCACCAAACCAGACTTTCTCCAGGTGGTAATGGCAAAGAAGATACTAAGTGAGCATCTTTAACAGATCAGATCCAACATGATCAACCCCACTCTATACTCTTAAACAAAAGTATCCTTTAGTAAGCACCATCTGATTTCCATTTAAAAGGTCAAGTTGTTAGAGGATTAGAATGAAGGCATGAGGTGCCCAGAGCTTCAGTTACAAGCAGGTGTTATTGACTACCTGGAAAGATTCTAATGTATAATATTGAAAAGGGGAGAAATGGTTTGCAATTCTGAAGGGTGATATTTAGAGAAATGAGAAAGTAGAAAAAGGAATGATGTGTGTGATGTTGGAGTAGTTGGAAACTGGTTTAAGAGTATTAAGAGCAGCAGCATGAAAGACAATGCCATGGTAGTGATGAAGGTATGGCAGATGAGCTCCCTCAGCATAGTGCTCCAGTATAGATATAAAGTGTAAAAAGTCAGTAATTTTGGTTACATGAAATTAAAAAGGTTTATAAAGACAAAGCCAATGTAGTCGAAACTGGGGAGGGCTGGAAACTTGGAAACATTTTTTTTTTTTTGTTAGAGTAAGTTTCTCAAACAAAGGTCTCATTTCTCAAGGAACTGAACCAAATTTATAAAAATAAGAGCCATTCCTCAAATGGTCAATTCACATGAAGGGGCAGCTAGGTGGTGCAGTGGATAGAGCACCAGTGCAGGATCTGAGTTCAAATCTCACCTCAGACACTTGATACTCACTAGCTGTGTGACCTTGGGAAAGTCACTTAACCCCAATTGCCTCATCTTGGATCATCTCCAGTCATCCTGATGAATATCTGGTCACTGGATTCAGATGGCTCTGGATGAGAAGTGAGGCTGGTGACCTGCACAGGCCTCCCTCACTCAAAACAAAGTCAAGTGCTAGTCATGTCATTATTTCTCTGATGGCATGGTCTTCTTCATCAATGAAGGATGAACACACAATCCCCATGAACAGGCACTTTTCAGAAGAAGAAATCAAGGTTATCAATAGTCACATAAAAACGCTCTAAATCACCATTAATTAGAAGTGCAAATTAAAACAATTATTAGCAACAGCTCACACTTATTCAGATTGGTTAACATTACAGAAAAGAAAAAGGATCTGGTACAGATGTGGAAGGCAGGTACAGTAATATACTGTTGGTAGAGCTGTGAAAGGTTCCGACCATTCTGGAGAACAATTTGGAACTAAGACCTGAAGCTTATGCAACTATGTCTATTCTAAGGTCCAACAAACTATGCATATGCTTTGGCCCAACAATACCACCACAAGGTCTGTATCACAAAAAGATCAAAGAAAGGGGAAAGGGACCTATTTGTACAAAAATATTTGTGGCAACTCCTTTTTTGTGGTGACAAAAATTGGACATTGAGGGGATGCACATCAACTGAGGAACTATTAAATATATTGTGGAATGTACTTACAATGATGTATTAGCAAGTACCACCATAGGGTGGGCTGCTAGCCCAGGTTCTTTTGATCTGCTTTTCTAAAGGAAAGACTATATTTTAAAAGGGTCAACACTTTTACTTTAATCATATATATAAATATGCACTAGTTCAAGGGAAAGATCAGTACCCTGAATGCAGAGAAAATACAAGCAGAAAAAGTAGCACAAATATATTTAGAAAATACAAGCCTCCAAAAATTATCATAAAGATCAACAGACAGGGCACCAACTGTCTGACAAAGTAATACAACAACCTACATATATCACAGGATGCAGGAGCACCAACAACATCTGAGTAGTGTGGGGGCATGCTCTTAACAAAGGGCTACTCAGAGTCCCATCCAGGGAATCAAAATATCCTTCTCATAAGCCAAACCTCCAAAGCAAAATACCAACCTCACAGTATATAGTTTTCAACTAATAGACTCATAGCCAGAAGTCATCACAACCCATCTGACTCAGCACAGCTGTGAATTATACCTCAGATATTTTCAATGAGCCTGGGAAACTGAATTCCTGAAAGAAAACAACAAAAAATCCCACGTTGCTTCTGCTTACAGATTGGGAATACAATAAGAAAGTTATAAGTGCTATAAGAAATGATGACCAGGAAAAAAATTTCAGGAAAAAAAAATCTGGGAAGATTTATATGAACTGATGAAAATTGGAATAGAATAAGGGAAAATGTACACAGTAAAAATATTATAAGAATAATCAACCATGAAAGACTTAGCTATTCTAATCAAATCAATGACCGAAGACATTTTTAAAGGACCCATGTTGAAAAATGCTATCCACTTCCATAGAGAGAACTGATGAACTCTAAGTAAAGACTGAAGCCTCCTTTTCACTTTATTTTTCTTGCTTTTTCCTCCAACATGGCTAATGGAAAAATATACTTTGCATAATTTCACATATATAATCCATATTATATTTTCTTGTCTTCTTAATGGATGGGGGAGAAGCACTAAGGAGGAAGAAAATTTGAAACTCAAAATTTTAAATAATGAATGTTAAAAAGAAAACAAATAAAAATAAAAATGAAAAGTCCTGACGGTCACAGAGCCTGGAACTCCTCAGCATCATAGAGGTTGCCAGGAATCTTCTTACCCAATGCAATGTGGTAGAGCAGGGAGAGACTGATGAGCACAAGATATGTAAATATACGCAATGTATATCAGTTTATCAATAAGAGCTGTGTGGTCACATTCAATCTATTACAGAATATCTGAATGAGGGGTTTCTAATCTTGCTTCCAAATTCCTGTTTCCAAAGGACAATATAGACATCTTGATTAAAACATTAGTAACTCTCAGGTGAATTATGATGTGGGGTTTTATTGTTGATATTGTGATTTCTTGTTTTGTTTTTGTCTTCATGGTAAATTCAATCAATTGGTGAGGCTTTTAGGTCAACTTCAGATTTTTTTTGTTTTTTTTTTTTACCAAAAATAACAAGCTTAAATCTACTAATTATTAAATAACTATAAAACCAATTGTAGAGTGACTATAGGTAAACAAGTATGAATACCAATCTCAGTTCTTCTACTGCTATATTTACATCTTACAGCAATACGATTCATACCACATGGGTGTGATAGAAAATGAGAATTACATTTGTTGGTTTTTACCCTATTAGATCAATCTCAAAATAAAGCATCATTTTCTAAAAAAATTTTAAAATGTTGTGAGTCTTAGAATATTTTTTCCACATTAAAAATAAACACCAAAAGTAAAAAATAAAACTACTAAGGATTTGGTGGTGTTTTTTTTTCCCTCAAAGTGCTTTTAAGGTCTGCTCTATAAATATCAGATTGCTATTTCGTTGAGGATATTTTCTCTTTAGCTGATGGGTTTGCCTCTAATCTTCTATGAATGTAACAAAGAGTTTTAGAAAGGACTTAAACTTGCTACAAAAAATCCTTCCTGAATGAGATTTAGACTTAATTGGGAAATATTCAATAAAATAAAAATAAAATAAATATGGATAAAGTCAACATGTGTTTTTCTTAGTCAATATGTACAGACAGAGATTCTTATTTACTATTTAGTGGCTTTGTTTCTATTTTAGTTTGACACTACTTCTCTGGAAAACCAACTATGTCACCCATAGCATATTCACAGAAGAAAACAAAAAGCTGGTAGGATTAGTAGCTAGGCAATAACTTTAGTAAAGGCTTAGAACTATGCCCAAGTGAGAAAAAGATAAGACAGTATCATAGTTATTTTTTCCCTTTATCTTCCTAATCATAGCTTCCTTTTATTCTAGCTTTATGCCTGACCCCACCCTTATCACATTATTTGTTTTTTAACATGACCTCCTATCCTTTTTTACTTCATTACTTTCTCATGTCACTATCAATGCTCTGAATTTTGTCCCTTTACAATCTCAGTCCTACAGTTTACTATTTCAATTCCACATGAACTCCAATCTCCTAACTTGTTTAACCATGGCTCATTCCTGGCCAAACCTGTTTGGAATTAACTTCCACCGTCTGCTTCCTCCTACTCTCAGGAAAATGAAGAGAGGTGGAGTAAGTCAGACACCTCTCTAAATGGGAATATTATAAAGGTGTTACCTAACTTCAACTGAGCCATCACTATAGTAAAATAATATTTTTATTTTTCACTAAGTAATTCTCTGGGGTGTAGGGTGATTTCAGGGAGGACCAGTACCTTTGGTGTAATGGCTGCCAAACCCTTTTCAGGTCTGCCTTCCACCTTTGGTGTCTACCTGTTCTACTCAACTTTCACTTGTGGCTCCATGAAGCTGCAGCATACCTAGTGGCTACACTCGTGTAAACCATTTTGGCAAACCAGGTTGAGGGTAACTATGGGATGTCAAACCCATTCGTGAGTGGGGAATCCCACTTTGTGGTCAAAACACCAAAAAAATGTACAAAATGTACAAAAACATCTGCAAAGATGATTCCACTCACCACTGGCACATGAAACATACACATTTATAGACAACACAAAATCCAGGAGACCTGGAAGACAAACTGCTCTTGTTGCAAGACAACTCAACAGATATCACATCCAAATAGCAGCCCTGAGTGAAACAATGCTGGGAAATGAAGGCCAGCTTACTGAAATTCGAGCTGGATACACATTTTTCTGGAGTGGCTACAGTGAAGGGGAGTGCTGTGAAGCTGGCATTTGTTTTGAAATCAAACTAATCTAATCAGCAAGCTGGTATGCCTACCAAAAGGAGTGAATGACAGGCTTATTACAATGTGATTGCCACTTGCAAGAAAACATTATGCCACCATCATCAGTGCCTATGTTCCCACCATGACAAACTCTGATGAGGTCAAAGAAAAATTTTATGAAGACCTAGAGACGCTTATCATAAATGTGCCAAAAGAAGAAAAATAATTCTGAGTGATTTTAATGCTAAAGTAGGCTCAGACTACTAGACTTGGCAAGGAGTCCTAGGGAGGAATGGCATTGGAAACAGCAACGTCAGTGAAGACTTGTGAAGACTACTGAAGACTTGTGCATGGCATGACCTTCTCATCCCCAACACTGTTTTCCATTTACCTAAATACAATAAAACTTCATGAATGCACTCTAGCAGCAAACAGTGGCATCTAATGCACTATGAGATTGTAAGGAGAAGAGACAGACAAGATGTAAGTGTGACAAAAGCGATGTGTGGTGCAAAGTGCTGAACTGATCATAGACTTATTCTTTCCAAGCTAAATATTCTCATTCATCAAAAGTGACACCTCCAAGGCAAAATGACTACCAGAAGAATTAATGTCAACAAATTAGAGTTATTTTCTGAGTGTGAACAGTTTGTTGCTAACTTGGAGGGAAAGTTGAGCCAACACACAGTTGGCAACAGTGAAGCAGAAAAGGAGTGGGCAGCTTTCAGATATTTGATGTAAAGCACTGCATTTGCACATCTGGGTCAGAATACTGGCAAACACCAAGATTTGTTTGATGAAAATAATGCAGAAATTCAGAAGCTTCTAAATGAAAAAGGAGAACTCCACAAGATTTATCAGTAAGATAATTCATATATGTCTAAGAAGGCAGCATTTAATTCTATCAAAAGTAAAGTGCAAGCAAAGCTTAGAGAGATATAGGATTGCTGTCTCAGTAAGAAGGCAGATGAAATTCAGTTTTATGCTGACAGTAAAAATCCAAAGCACTTTTATGATTCCCTAAAAGCTATTTATGGACTAAAACCCATGATGCATCAAAACTACACAGTGCTGATGCAGCCACATTGATTAGTGACAAAGATATGATCCTAGGAGAGATGGACTGAACACTTCCACAGTGTTCTCAGCAGATCATCATCAATCAATGCTGAGGCCATTGACAGTTTACCTCAAGTAGAGGTCAGTCTCTCCTTAGCTGAACTTCCAACTGAAGAAGAGGTTTTAAGGGTTATTAGGCTCCTTTCATGTGGCAAAGCACCTGATGTTTATTCTATTCCAGCTGAGATTTACAAGTTAGGGGGACTATTCCTCATATAAAAGCTGACTGAAATATTCCAGGATGTATGGCAAGAGGAGGTTATCCCTCAGGAGTTCAAGGATGCCTCCACTGTCCATCTCTATAAAGGTAAAGGAAATAGATGGTCCTGTGTCAATCATGGGGTGGGGAGGGATCTCTCTCTTAGTCATTGATGGCAGGATTATTGCTAGAATTCTCCTCAATAGACTGATCCTTCACCTGGAAGATGAACATCTACCTGAGAGCCAATGTGGCTTCAGAAAGGGCCAAGGAACAGTAAATATGGTGTTTGTTGCCAACAGCTCCAAGAGAAATCCCAGGAGCAGAACAGAGGTCTGTACACAATGTTTGTAGATATGACCAAGGCCTTTGACACTGTTAGTCATGAGAGCTTATGGAAAATTATGTCAAAATTTGGTTGCCCAGAGAAATTCATCAGTAGTATACATTAATTTCATTATCACATGTTTGCCGGGGTTCTGGATAGTGGACAGTGCTCTCTTGTCTTCCCACTCATCAGTGGAGTGAAACAGGGCTGTGTGCTTGCTTCCATGCTTTTTAGCATGATGTTTTCAGCCATGTTGTCAAATGCTTTCAATGAGGATGAATATAGCATCAAGGTCAACTGCTGCACTGATATAAATTCTTCAACTTGAAAAGGCTACAAGCTAAGACCAAAGTAGAGGGAGTGCTGGTTCATGATCTTCTGTTTACAGATGATTGTGCACTCAGTGCAGCCTCTGAAACTGAGATACAACAAAGTATGGATCAATTCTCTGCTACCTATGCTAATTTTAGCCTAATAATAAGCACCAAGAAAATACAGGTCCTCCATCAGCAACCACAATACCATCCATATGTGGAACCATCAGTTAGAACAAATGGAAAAGTTTTGAATTCTATGGATAAGTTCACTTACCTTGGTTGTATACTTTCCAGGGATGTACACATTGATAATGAAGTTGACCCATAGATTGCCAGAGCTAGCTCAATGTTTTGGAGGCTCTGAAGCAAAGTATGGGAGAGAAGACTGACTACCAAACTGAAGGACTACAGAGCCATTTTGCTGACCTCATTGTTGTATGCCTGTGAAACATGGACAGTCTACCAGTGCCATGCCAGGATGCTGAGTCATTTCCATTTGTACTGTCTTAGGAAGATTCTGAAGATCACCTGGAAGGTTAAGGTACCATACACTGAGGTTCTTGCTTGAACTGAATTGTCAAGCATTTAAACTATACTTCAGAGAGCACAACTCTGATAGGCTAGCCACTTTGGTTGAATGCAAAATGTAGGCTTGCCAAAAAAACCATTTTATGGAGAATTCACATGGTGTAGGAGATCACAGGTTGATCAGAAGAAGTGATACAAGGACACTCTCAAGTTCTCTCTCAAGAACTTTGGAATTGACTGTGCAACATGGGAGATACTAGCACAGGACTTCTCAGCATGGCATGCCCACATCAGAAAGGGTGCTGTGCTCTATGAACAAAGCAGAATTGAAATAGCTCAAAGGAAACATAGGATGTACAAATTTGGAGTATCCACCCCAACTATTCATGTGAACTATCTGTGCCCAATCTATGTTAGAGCATTCTGAGTTCTGATTAACCACAATCAGGCTCATTGAAACTTGACTTTATCATGGTGATGCCATTTTGGTCCTCTTTGAGAATGAAGGACAACAAGCAACCAACCAAGTAATTTCCTATTTCATTACACATAACACTATTCTAGTTTCTCTCCTCTCCTCTCTTCTCCTCTCCTCTTCTCTTTTCAGTTCTCTTCACTCCCCACTCAGCTGAAGACCTCACTTCTTACGGTAATATTAAAAAATTGAGATCATTTGCAATTAGTTCCCTCTTTTCATCTCAGAACCATTTGATATCAATAGTTGATCTCTCTCCTTCTTCCCTGCAGTCTTTTATTATGATGGCCTTTCTGTTTACCAAGACTAATCCCTCTATATGTGCCCTTTGTCACATGTGTTTCTGTCTTGTTTTGCCAATTGACTAATCACTTGTGTTCTTTTTTGCATAATCTTCATCCTCTCTCTGTCTTTTGTTTTATTCCCTACTGCCTTCAAATATGCCCACTTTCTCTATCCTTAAAACAACAACTACCAGCCTCTATTATCAACTCAAGCTATCATCCTATGCTTCTTCTTCTCTTCATAGTCAAATTCCTGTGAGGGGGCGGGAGGAGGAGATGTCTAGACTAGTTATTGTAAGGGTAGCTAAGTGATATAGTGAAACAGTGAGACTGGAGTTAGAAAGACCAGAGTTGAAATCTGACTGCAGATGCTTACCAGCTGTGTGATTTTGGGCATATCACTGAACCCTTGCCTGTGTAAACTTGGGAAAGGAAATAACAAGCCTCTCCAGTATCTTTACCAAGAGAACTCCATGGACAGTTTGTCCATAAGACTACGAAAAGTTGGACCTGACTGAATGACTGAACAACAAAAACTAGTTGTCATCACTGTGTTCCCTCACTCACTCCTCAACTCTTTGCAATTTGGATTTTAATCTCATCACTTGAAATTCATCTCTCAGTTACCAAATTGGACATTCCTTTCTAAATCCTCATGTGTGATCTCTCTGCTTCTTTTGACACTGTTGACCACCCTGTCTTCCTAGATACTTTCTCTTCTCTGGGTTTTCATAGCATTATTCTCTCCTTGTTCTCTTCCTACCTGTTTGAGAAATCCTCAGTTTCCTTTACTGGCCCATCATCTATTTCATCACCCATAAATACGGGTGTTCACTAAGGATCTATGCTCTAAGGTTCAATGCATAACTTTTTTCTCTTCTCTTCTTCTCCACCCCCCCCCCCCGTAATCTCCTCAGCTCTCTTGGGTACAATTTTCATGTCCATGCTTCACTTATAGATTTTTATATCTACTACCAGTCTCTTCTTTGAATTTCATACATGCAATGCAACTACCTAATCAACATTTCAAACTCCATAACCCAGAAGTGTTTCCAACTCAACACATCCAAAATAAAGCTCATTATCTTTCCCTACAAATCTGACACTATTCTAAAGTTACCTATTCATATTCAATGCATCATCATCCTCCCAGTCTCTCAGGTTAATGATCTTCTATCTTCTGTCTTATCTTGGTAGTATCCTTGAATCTTCACTCTCACTCATCCCACACTTGAAATCATTTGCCAAATCTTGCCATTTCTACCTTTGAAGCATCTTTTATCTTTGATCTCTTCTTTCTACTCATCCAGTAACCTTATTTCAGGCTCTCATTACTCATAACTCAAACTATATAACAGCTTCCTAACTGATATCCCTGTCCCAAATTTCTTCCATTTCCTATCCATTCTTTACATAGTTAACAAAACAATTTCTTTAAAGAACAGTTTGTCACTTTCTTTACTCAATCAAATAATAGCTCCAGGACAAAATATGTATTCCTGTCTTTCACCTTCAGAGCACTTTTCAACCAGGTCCTAGCTTCTGTCACCTTGGTATATAGTACTTCTGCAGTCTATGATCCAGTTAAACTGGGTTTACTTCTGTTCCTCATATTCTACCCTCCATCTCCCTTCACTATGGATTTTTACTGGTCATTCCAGTAACTATATTCATCTCCCATCTCTGCACGACTTCCACCTCATAGAATTCCTCTTTTCCTTAAAAACCCAGTTCAAATACCTGACGCTCTGAATTGTTAGTAACTTCCATCTCATCCCTATTAGATATTGACTTTCTTTGTATTTAATTTTTATGAACTTATATAAACAAACACTAATTCTCTAGTAAAATATAAGCTCCTTCAGAAATGGATTTATTTCTGTCTCTGCATCTTTCTCCTTCCACCTTTGCTAAAGCATTATTGTAGAATGTTACAAGTGAAAGGGACATTAAAAATAAGACATTAAAAATAATCCAATCAAATCCTTTCATTTTATAAATTGGGGGAAAAAAATCACAGAATCTCTGTTAAGAGACTTAAGTATTCATCTTGTCTCTCTAATCCATAAATGAATAAGAATGTCTCCTACAAGATCCTGAACCAGTCATTACCTTTAATGAATCATTTCCCAAGGCACATTCTTACACTACTGGACATCTTGGATAAGGAAATCATTGTTGCTATATCAACCCTCTTCCACTTCATTTCTCTCAGGTTTATCTTCTGGAACCAAGCTCCTATCTAGTTATCTTTCATATGACAGACCTTCATACAATTTGAAAGCTACCATGTCCTTCCTAAGTCCTCTTGGATGTCACTAAACTAAACTCACCCAGTTCTTCCATCTAATCTGCTCATGAACTGGTTTCAAAGTACTCTAGTGATATGCTTAATCATTTTTTTAAAATTTGCACAGACAACATTATACTCAACAGTCCAGTCATGATTTGACCAAAGCACAGAATTGCAGAACTGTCCATTTCATTTTGGACACTGCTTTTCTAAGATCTCAACAGATTCTTGACTAGTATGTCTTACTCTTTAAATCTTTTGATCCTGAAATCTACCAAAGCACCCAGGTTTCTTTTCTTTTCTTTTCTTTTCTTTTGGCAAAAGCTATTGTAAAGCTAGAATCAGTTTAGTGAATAACATGCCTAAGGCTCAACAACAGAGGTAAGAGGGAGAGGGAACCCAGTTCAGGTTTCCCAATTCAATAATTTCACAAAATTTTTAAAGCGAACATTATTTGGAAAGTACCGTACTTCATCCAAGGTACTTTCCATGACATTATACATAGGTCATACTATATGAAACAGTCCATATTTTATTGAGAATATATCAGAATTTTTTGTTATATTTAATAAATTTACTTAGGAAAGAGTAGTTTTTGAAAACTCTTAGGATGAAAGTCTGATGACTGTTAATATGAACGTTGTACTTGATTCCAACTTCTATAAATGGGAATAGGAAGAGAAGTCTTTTCTAAGGAAACCAGAAGCCAAATCAGGCTCAGATTTAGCAACAGAAACAGCACATATTGAATTGCATTCAGAAACGTAAGATTTAGGACCATGGCTTGGTAGGACGGATCCTGGGGATGCTAGGAAGGAAGATGAGAAAAGTAATAAAGGCATCTCTAAGATCAAACCACTCTTAAATATGTATACATAGCCCAAAGTGAAACAAAAGATTCCAGGAGTATCAAAAATCAGTTTGTAGCATATAAGAAAACAACAATAAAATCACAAGTCATTGTAGTAAGGTAAATATCTTTCAAACAAATGAGAGTTAATACAAAGTGATTGATCATGAAATAATACCTGAATCAGATTGTTTATCCTTAGTTTCCAGATTCCAATTGTCTCATCTATTCTGGGGAGTGCTCTACAAGTCATAATGCCCCAGCCCCTTCACTATTAACATCTTTCGTTGCCACTTTAGGGTTGCCTAATTAACCTACTCCTTTTTTCATCATCCCTTATTATTTCCTCAGACCTGTGTCATTCCTGCCTCCTGAGTAAAGGTCAGAGAAGTAGGGGACAGCCATGGCTTTGTTTTGATCCCTATATATGTCCTTTGGTGTGGCTGAATCTAATGACATGTTACAAATGACTTGGAGCCCTCTTAACAGCATCACTTCTCCTACCCACAATCTTTCTCTTTTTGAATATCTATAAAATAAACCTGCTTGCTTTATTGACTTCCAACCACCAAAGTTCTTAACACTTCCTAATTATCTCATGGGGATCTCCCTTAATGTACCCAATCTCAGGCACTGTGTCAGGATGTCTTAAATTTATAAGTCCTGGACAAAGTGCCCAAGAGTTGTGCCTACTTGTCAAAATTTGTCTTAAGGGACATAAAATCAAGAGCTAGGATCCTGAACCCTTTATTTCAAGAAGAATGACTCACTGTTCCTAACCTAAACCCAAACTGGGACTACGAGCATCCTATGATCTTTAAGTCCTTCAGTTGTGCTCCCACCCTGACCTCATAAACACAACTAGCAGGGATGGGGCACAAACTTCCTGAGAAAAAATAAGGATATTGTAACATTACAAGGAAACTTGGGAGAATCCTAGCCCTGAAGTCAACATTGTTGTTTTTCACAGACTGAGTTTCAGTCCAATTCAGCAAATATGTGCCACTGGATTTGAAATCAGAAAGCATGGATTCCACCTGTAGGTATTATACTATCTTTCTCATTTTAACTGTTTAGGTATCAGTTTTCTTATCTTACCTTTCTGCCATGGGATAGGTAGCATCCTTCCATACTGGTCCGCTGGAGTAATGATTTGTCATTACTTTAATTAGAATCCCCAAGTCTTTAAAAGTTGTTTGTCTCTACAGTGTTCTTATTATATAAATTATTTTTGTGGTTCAGTTCATTCTTCTATGAGATCATAACTTTCAAAATTTCTAATGGTAAAAGAGAATTCCATTACATTAATATACCGTAATTTGTTTCCAGTTTTTTTTTCTTCCACGAAAAGAACTTATATAAATACATACATGCATCACATACATATACATACATATATCCTATTTCTATATTTTTAAGTTTCATTATATTTTAGGCACAATATCAAATTGCTTTCCAGAAGAGAAAGACCAATTCACAATTGTACCAACACTACATTAATGTGCCTATTTTCCAACAGCTCACCAATATTTGTTGTTTTCCTTTTTTGTCAGCTTTGCCAATCATATGGATATGAAGTGGAATAAATTGCATTTCTTTAATTATTAGTGATTTAGAGCATTTTTTAATATGGATACTGATAGCCAGGATCTTTTTTTTTTCCTTAGAAAACCACCTGCTCATATATTTTAATCATTTTCTAAGTGGGGAATGACTCTCATTCTTAGATATCTGAATCAGTTTCTAATATGTCTTGGAAATGAAACTTTCATCAGAGAAATGTTGCAAAGCCAATGCTTTTTTCCCCCCTCAAGTTACTTGTCTCCTTTCTAATATTAGCTGCATTTGTTTATCTGTACACTCTTAACATTTTATTTAAGCAAAATTATCTTTTTATCTTCTAACACTTTTTTCCACTTTCTTTTTCATGAACCTTTCCCCTATTCATAAATCTGAAAAGTAATTTCATCCTTTTTTCTCTAATATGTTTGTAATGTCATCTTCACCTTTTATGTCAAAGTCACATAGCCATTTGGTAGATATCTTGGTACATCATGTGAGTTTTGGTCTGAATTTAATCCCGAACAGATTACTTTCCATTTTTTCCAGCAGATGCGGATGCTATTAAATAATGAGTTCTTATTCAAATATCTTTGTTTTGAGGCTTATCAAAAAATAAAAAGCTAGAGTGTTCATTTCCTTCTTTATTTTGTGTATCTGATCTGTTCCACTGATCAACATCTCTATTTCTGTCAGTACAAAATTGTTTTCATGATTGCTGCTTTATAGTAGGTTGAGATCTAGTACTGCTAAACCCCTTTCCTTCCCATTTTCTTTCATTATTCCTCCTGATAAATTTGGGATCATATTTTCTAGTTTAATAATCATTTAGTAGTTTGATTTATATGATACTGAGTGAATAAAGTATCCTTAACAATACTGTTATTTTTATTATATTGGCTTGGCCTACCTATGAGTAATTAATATTTCACTAGTTTTCCATATATGTCTTTGTTTTATAAAGTGTTTTGCAATTGCGCTGATAATATTTGTGTGAGTTGCTAAGTAGAACTCAAATATTTTATATATTCTATAGTTATTTAAATGGAATTTCCCTCTCTGTGTCTTACTGTTGGATTTTATTTGGAATGTACAGAATGCTGGCAATTTCTGTGGATTTATCTTATATCCTTAAATTTGCTGACATGATTAACTAAAAAGAAATGACTTTTCAGGGGGAATGTGCCATTTGGACAAAGAATAGTTCAGCAAACCACTTCCTGCATAACATCCTATTTCAAGAGTAAAACCCCTAAATTATTCAGACAGTGTAGGTCCAGTGAGAAGGGGATTGCTTATAAAACATCTCCCTGTGTATGTCTAGCTTCTGCAGAGAGTCCAAAACCCAGTGTAGTACTAAGGGTTTGGGGATATGGAGAAAGGATATTAAGACTGTATTGTAAAGAGGGACTAACTGGAATATCAAAGGGTTTCTCTGACAGTAACTCCAAATTTACCCTCTTTCAGGGTGCAGATATGATTCTGTTCAGGGACTTTTCTGAATGTGTGTGTGTGTGTGTGTTCTGCATTTTTCTGTAGTCAGGTGATCCAATGGGTGTAATGATGGACTTACAGTCCATCAGATATGTACATCAGACACTTATAAACTATGTGACCCACTTTGGGAGGATCACTTAACCTCTCCAGGCTTTAGTTTTCTTATCTTACAAATGAAACAGTTGAACTCCATGGGTTCTATAGTCCCTTTCAGCTCTAAATCAATGATCTTTTAATACAAAGAACTTGTTTATAAAATAACTATGATCCACAAGACAAAAATAAAGTTTGTCTCATACCGCATTTGCATTCATTATTTTCAGTGGTTTTACAGAATCTAGGAAACCCTTTCATCCACACTTTGAGAAACCTAAACATATATAAACCCTAAGGTTAGTAGGAGATTTTCCTGGAGCAATTCCAGGTTAAGTCAATGAGCCAAAGAAAGAAAATATCCTTTTTAGGGTTAAATCCCAGGATAGATCCTGTTTTTTTTGAGATTACAACTTAGTGGGAGAGGGGGAGGTCTAGGTCCCAGATTACATATTCTCTTACATTTTCAAATAAAAAGGTTCTGCCTGATGTATTTTTCTCTACCATCCACATATAAAGTACTTATACTGGGCTGGACAATGCATTATATTCTACAGAAAGAACATAGTTTCAAAGAGACTCAGCAGCTTAGTTGTTTTCATAGAAGAAAAGCTTTCTGAGAAGCATTTTCCTGGTTAAGTTTAAAGGTCTGACTCCCAAATTCTTCTGGTTTGGAGATATGGCATTTTATAACTTGAATGGAAAAAAAATGTAAACCAGAGTTTTTCTTTTAACTTTATTTGAAGAAAACACAGTATTTTCCCCTTTGTATCTTTTATTTCAGAATTTGTTAATTATTCTCTCTGATTGCAAAGATTATGCCTAGAATGAGCCTGGATCTGTCAGTTTTGCTCAGTTCAGCATACCAAAGACCCAGTAATGCCCTTTCCCCTGGCTAATAGTTTTTCTATCCACTTTAAGGGCTGTCAAACTTGACATTGTTTAAATGTAATTTTTAAAATAAGACAAGGACTTAAAGTGAAGAAGAAATTGTGTGTGTACACGTATGTATATGTGTGTGCCTCTGTGTATGTGTTTTAAGCTGAAAGGATCATGCAAATACCAGGATGCTGAGGTCAATTGAAAATGAGCCTTAACAAGGTCCTCTTTTAGAATGAATGACAGCACTCACCCATCTCCAGGCTCAGTGTCATCAGGGTCCAATCAAGATGGTCCTAATGAGAAGAGAATCGTGAGGTAGGGTGATATTTCCTTCAGAAACACTATACTTATTGGTTCCTTAAGTTCCACAAGGACCTAAAATCTGTTATTGTTCCTCCTGGGAGGTCCGTTTACATTTAACTTACATCTGGCTTAATTAGGTTGACAGCAGCTGCAGGTAGTGTTGGACAAGCTCCAGGCATCACAGTGCATTAGCATCCATTTAATGGTTTAACCTTTCATAATCTGATCTCCACAGTTCAAATGAACTTGAGAGATGTCTTTTTATTGTTGGTTAGTATGTGTTGATTCCTCACCCTGTCCCTTTATACACCACCAAAATTATAATTACCCCAGACGACACTAAATTCCATCCACGTGGACAAAAACCTTTTTTCCTAATGCTAGTCCATGTAATTCTGAAAGTGCAACTACTGAATAGTGTAAAGCCTAGGCAGAGGAGAATAATAATATATTTAGCAGGGTGTTTGAGGAAAGGCTGAGAAAATGATCCCTCTTTTTGAGCTTATTGCTTAAATTTGCTTATATAAAATCTGTAAGGCAGCAAAAAGTGATTATAGTTTTTGTTGCTTAGGTTATAGCCAACAAAGAAGGTGGTCTTCTGATTCCCCAACCCACAGTAATGTTACTTAGCTCCATCTTTCAGAGAATGATTGTGAAGCCACAGAAACTTTGAATAGTACATATGGGATGAATTGGTTGCAGGGTTACTCATGCAGGGCTATATCCCACCTACATTAAATGTCTCTCACCTTAGTTTTAATTATCTTACACATATTATAGTTTCATTTTATTGAAGTTCCTTGTTGAAGGAAGGAAGGAAGGAAGGAAGGAAGGAAGGAAGGAAGGAAGGAAGGAAGGAAGGAAGGAAGGAAGGAAAGAAGGAAGGAAGGAAGGAAGGAAGAAAGAAAGAGAAAGAAAGAAAGAAGCATAGGTTTCATAATAACAACTGCTCTCTGTTGCTTATACCTAAGCTGCAGTTAGTGTAACCAAAGCCAATTGCATGATTCCCTTTCCAAGTAGAGGTAGTTAGTATTTCCCAGCGCATGTTTATTCAAAACAACAAATAGAAATTTGCCTTCCTGGTGGTTCAATTATTTGAATATTTGGATCTGCTGGGAAATTTCATTTTTCCCAACAAGCAAAACTTTCTGGAGGCTAGGGAACAAAGAGAATGTATTTCAACAGAGGGTCACTCACTTTACCAGGAATGCTGTTTTCCTTTGGCTATCATTTCAAGTCGTTATATTTAAATAGGGGTTTTCTCCCTTATAGATCATCTTTACTTTAGTTGGTCCCTATGGATCTATCCTACTACTGAGTTTATTATTACTATGTCTTGAAAGTTTCTTTCCTTCTGAAGTGTATTTTGTCTTACAGAGGAAGCCAAACGATACATGTTTCACATCTACCTCACAATTTTTTCTTCTCTAGATATTACTACCATATTTGGATCAAAACCCTGATACCTTAATACAGTCCTTTGAAATAGTCCAAGTTATTGGCAATAAATGTCTATTAGAGAGTGTTGACACTGGGGATAGGAAGGATGGAGTGGAGATGGTAGAGGAAAAAAACTACAAGTTTAGAAAAAGGAAAGCTGTAGATTTCTGCTGAGACAGACTCTAGTGTTTGAAAGGCTCCAGGAGAAAGCCAGGGCAGCTTATATCACTAATGTGATTACTGGCAAGCTAATTGGCAGTCCTTTCAGTGAACCCTGACATGTCCTTCAAGAAAACCACAAGGAAGGCTCTATATGCCAATAGGTGACCAGTAGGATTGGCTTGGGGGCATCAGCAATATGGAATGGAATAGAAATCAAACTGCCAAGTGGTGGTGAGTAGTTCTCACATAGAAATGCCTCTTTCTCTTCCTGCTATAATCTGGAAATCACCACAAACAGCTCTGTCTTAGCTCATCCTCTATCAAGTCACAAGCAAAGGCCCAAGTACTAGACAGGGCTCAGTAGCCAGGCTTGTCCTTTACTCAGTTAGTAATCCTGACATGACATGAAAAATAAGTAGATATGTAGATAGAGTATATATACTTGTATATTTATATTTATCTAAACCTAAAAAAATTAATATGGAAGAATGAGCTTTTCTGTTACCATTACTCCAATGAAAAGAAAAGATTTGGATAACATTGACTATATTCTGAATAATAACATTGACAATGCATTAATGCTAGGGCTTTGGCTCACTTCTTTTTCTGCCAAGATGGTGACTTTGCACGTGAGGCTGCTTTACATTTCAGTCTGCTAAACTCATGTGCGACGTTAGCAAACACTCTCAAAATACATGATGCTTTCTAGTCTATATGCAAATCAATTCAAATGATTGTCTTTAGCTCTTACTAATGCAAATCAACAAAAACTTTACGCCAATGATATACCAGACAAAAAATATTAGTCATAGAATGTAAACTATATATGTATATATATATCTTCACTGTTTCCAACTATGTCACTGAAAGACAGTGAATGGATTGTTTCCAGTACACCATACTGAGAATTTATCTCAACCTTTTCCTTTTGTCTATTGATTAAATGTAACAAAGTTTCATACTACTGCTATGGTAACAGGAGCCTTTTGTTCCCTTAAGGCTCCTATTGTCCATATAGATTCCCTTTTTCCCTGCTGATTAATTGAAATAAAGTCAAGTTCTTCTGTGAATACCAAACAGAGAATTATGAACCATAATCTTGCACCTGTCTGAGGCTTAGGAAGCTCTGGGGTTGACCTCTTAGACCTTCCTGACATGGTGAGCTTCTCAATCTTATAACTGACCAGACTGCTTCTGAAAAAATGAAATAGATACCTTTTTGAGGCTATCTGCTTAGTATTTGAAGGAACAACCCAGTTAAATGACAAAATGAACTAACAACACATAGTTTTAAAATATTTTTAAATCAACGACTTTCTAAAACTTTAGCTATATTAGACCAAGCATCCAGATCAAACCTGAAAATTTCAGTACAAAATTGGAATGTTTGGTCTACTTGAGGCACAACATTCAGCTTTCTTTAAGCCTCTGGATTTGTTTATTTTTTTTTCAGTTTTCAAGAAAAAAAATAGATCTTCCCCTGACAAAAAATTGAGCAAAATCAAGTAAACTAGCCTATTTCTTACAAATATCTACTTTTCCCATTTTCCTCAACAAAGATTTCAGCAAGAAAGATCAGAAGCTACCTTACCCCACTTTTTGTCATCCTCTTAATGGGCAGCTCTTCCTGGATAAGTGGCCAGTCCTCTTGAGCATAGCCCCTACTGATCTCCCTTGATTCACAAGCATGGGAACCAAGGTATCAAATAGGAGCCTTGACAAGGAGTAAGATAGCATATTCTTCTCAAAGCAAACATGTCCAGTTCTATTGGGCATGCTCTAATCTAACCCCTGAGTATTTGTTTAATGATAGTCATGAAAATCATGTAAATCAGTCTTGAAAAAGCTCCAAATTTCATTTCAAGAGTGACGATTATAATCTTAAGGGAAAGTGGGAGGTAAAAAAGCATAGGATTTGGAGCCAGATAACAAAGATTGAAATCCTGACTCAGTTATTTCCTACTTCTGTCACTTCCCTCCTCTGAGCTCAGTTTCCCATCTATAAAAGGAAAGAATTTAGCCTCTTTTAGCCATTAAGTTCTATTATCCAAAATCAATGGGGCCATAGACAATTTTATTGTCTAATAGAAATCACCTAAGGGAAGAAATTAAGATTTATATGATTCAAATAGTTATTGTTTTAATATACTTCAGAAGATGCTCAGTATAATGACTAAAAATCTATTCTCAAACTATACAAGTTCACACATTACTGATGTCATTGGAGGATAAGATATGAAAAAGCATAAATGCTTATGATTTGGAATCACAGCAATAAATTAAAGCAAAACAGGGACGGAAAGCACACACCATTGCCCTAAAAGAAACAGGTTGAGGAAGCTGATTCTGTGAGGTTGTTATTTTTGCCAATATGTCCTCATTATTCAAATACTAATATCCATGACCTCCCTGGCTTAATGCAGCATATCTAAGTGGATTCTCACGATTGTCTTTGACATTTCCTAGAAACTCTCATTCAGGACACAATTTGGCACAGAGATGTGACAGACATGTCATAATGGATAGAGTGCTGAACTTGGTGTCAGGAAGACTTGAGTTAAAATCCTGTCTCTGATGCTTATTGGTTATATGACCATAGACAAGTCATAATCTTTCTAAGACTTACTTTTTATTATCTATAAAATGAGGGGGTTAGACTAGATATCTTCTAAGGTCCCTTCTCATTCTAAATTTGTGATCTCATGGTATGGTTTATGTTGCTTATGCTCAGATCCTGACTTGGATCTATTTGTCTTTCTCCAGAAGGGAGCATTTTCCTTTCAAACCAATGATTTCCTAATCATCACTACATCTCAGGACTCTTTGAAAGATATAACACAAGTCATGCTGAAATATTGCTTCCTATAGCCAGCAAGCCATAATTATTCCTTATCTGACATAATTTTGAGGAATATCATGACTTAAAATGCTACTCGCATTATATCATTTTGACAAATTTCCACTGGGAGCATCATCCTTTGTAATTTTCCACTTTGTCCCATTCATCTAAGCTTTCCCTGAGCTATTTTTACAAGGAAATCTATAGATTTATTTTACTTGAGTGAGAAATAGGATTTTGGATAATTGCATCTTGAAAGAGAAAAATACATTAGTCTAAAATTTTAAGTTTGCAAATTTTCCCATGAAAGTTGTCATTTAAGCCAGTACTTCATTTCCTCCATAACTACCACACCAAGAAATATTTGGTTTATTTCTTGCTTCTATCAATAAATTTCTCTTAGTTTTTTTTCCAATGAATCCATAGCTAGCTTGCTGCTTTCCTTCCTCATTGTTCTTTGGTTAAAGATTTGCCTTCTTCCATCATTTTTGGGTCCCTCCTGTACGCTGTCTTCTTCTCGAATTTACAGGGACACTAGACTTCATGGCAATGTCATATTTGAAACATTAATTAGGAGGGAAATCATGAAATGTGGATCCTAGCAGTTCCATTAGATGTTTCAGTAATCTTAGGCATGTCTCTTAATCATGAAACTCAGTTTTCTTGACCAGTAAAATGGGAATAATCCCACCTTTTGGACATGTTATGGAGACCTGTGAGCTAATGCTCATAAAGCTCTTTGAATTTCTGGGATGAAAGCTGCCTTGTTACTACAGAGTCTCAGGCTACTTCACTTTGCAGCAGAAGTCACTCCTGGGGGAGATTGTACAGACAATTAGCTCAGTAAAATCTGAAGAGGATTAGGTGAATATGAATTAGAATAACATCTGCAGTTAAAGTAGTTGGGATAAAATTACTGGGGTGATCAATCCTTATCCTTCAGGATGTAAGCTGAACAGCAGCTGGGTTTGAGGAAAAAGTTCCACCCATATTATCAAATTTCCCCAGTGGCCAGGTGCATTGTGGGTTGTGAATCTGTCCCTGAAACATCCAAATTAGGCTTTTGTTACCAGAATAAATCACGCTATACATGGACCACTCATTTTTCTGGTTAAACAAATCTTAAGAATTCCTGAGAGATTGACAGGTCTTGTGATCCACAAATTTTGGAAGTTCATTTAGGCTTCTGATTGTCTGGAAGTCCTATAAAAAATATTTCACCATTTTAAATTGAATTCATGTTAATTAATACTGGGAAAAACATCCCAAAGCATCTGGTGGCAGTGGTAAATAATCTGTGAAAGGTGAAAATATGGAAAGAGAGGCTCTGTCCCTGCCACCCAGGTTTGTTTTTTTTTTTTTTAATAATTAGGTATTTCTGAAAATAACAACTCTCTTCTTCATTTGCTTCATCACCCCCAAACCTGAAGTGGGAAAAATTTCATTTAGTAATTTAATCCCTGAAACCCATCCCATATCAAGAAAATTTAAAAGTTGATGTTGAGTAAATGTTGTGAAAAGGAAATTTGAACCCTAGATAGTGCAAAGACCCCAAGTAATAGACATAGCTAAAAATGAGCAATGCCAGAAATAAACATGGAAGAACATAAACCATTAAAAAAAGTAGATGGAATATACTTTGAGTATTGTTATATAATAAAAATAGAAATAAAACAAGTAAATTTCAATTATGAAGAAAATAGGGGAAAAAGTGAAAGAAATGAAAGAATTCTAGATTTGTACAGATTAGAAGGAATTTAATTATTGAATTATTTATGTTCCAGAATAGACTACTTACTATTTCCCTTATACTTTGGATCTTTTCCCATTTCTTTGTTTCACTTATGCTATCCCCATGCCTAGAATGCCCTCTCTCTTTTACTGTCTCTATCAATTCATAGATACTTTAATTATTACTCATCCTTTAAAGCTCAGTTCAGATGCCACATCTAATTGTTTTCCTCCCTTTGAATATCGTATAGTGCTTTGTACTTTGTGTGTATGTGGGTGTGTATATATATATATGTTTGTGTGTGTATATGTGTATACACATATATGTGAATATATGTGTATACATATATATATGTGTGTGTGTGTATGTGTGTGTGTACGTAGTTTTTATATGGACCATAGCCCTCTACTGTGTAGTTAGCTCCATAAGGTCAGGAAGAATACTTTTTTTCTAAACTACCTATTTCCTTACAAATACTTAGCAAATGTTAATTCAGTTTTAATTTACTTCATTTTCTATATGGTATGGTTGTCTTGCATGGTAGAATGACAATGAAAATCAATATTATGGATACATTGGTATGCATGAAGCCACTGGAAAAAGTTTTTCTCTGACAGATCCTTTGCAGTAATATAGAGAAGTCAAATACATTGCTGGGCACATTTCAGAGAAAAAAAGAACTTTAGAGATGATCTAATCTATCAGTGTAAAACTCAAGCAGAAAGCAGTCCCTGCAGGCTAGAAAAAAATCAACTCAGAAAACTACAAACTATAATTTTATTAATTACATTTTAATATGCTTTGGGAGTACTCAGGCATTTTGGGGCTGCTTGTAGGTCTGACATAGTCCAAAGCACTCAGTTTTCAGAGGAAGAAACTGATGCCCACAGAGAGGAAAGGATTCATTTGGAGTGATAAAGGTAATAATTGTCAGAGTCATGGCAGTCATTTCTCTTGTATAAGGGTTTTCAATATGCTTTACATACATTATATCATTCAAAATCTTCCCAATAACGTTATAAATATTTAAAAAATTATTGCATTTGTTTTATTCATGTGGAAATTGAAGTGCAGATTAGGTATATTATGTATAGAAACAAATAAACAGTTATCTAACATACTATAAATCCCCAAACCCCAGCTACTGGAGTAAGCACTTATTATTTATCAAAACCTGCTGGGAAACCTGGAAAACAGTCCGGGAAAAATTAAGTTTAGACCAAACTGCATTGTGTATACCAAAATAAGCTCCAAGTGAATATGTGACCTAAATGCAAATGATCATATGGTGAAAAAAAGTAGAGGAGCAAGGAAGAAATTTCTTTTCAGACCTTTAGAAAGGGGAAGAGTTCATCACAAGTGATGAAATGGATGATTTTAGTTATATAAAATGCATAGGTCATTAAATAAACTAAATAATTGAAGCTAATATTTGAAGGGTAACAGTTAACACATTTGTCATTAAGCATCTGATTTCCTATATAATAAGAAACCAATTAAAACTTTTTTAGAAAGAAGAGTCATTCCCCAACTGAAAAATAATCAAAGGATTTATAAAGGCAGTTTTTAAATGAATAACTACAAGTTATCTAGAGCCAAATGAAATAAGGGTCCAAAATCACTAATAACCTGAGAAATGCACATTAAAGTAACCTTGAGATTCCACCTTACATCCATAAGATGGTCTAATTTGAAAAAAAAAAAAAGACAAATTTGTAGGGGCTGCAGAAAAATGGGTGTATTAGTGTTGAGGAAACTGTGATTTGCTCCAACCACTTTAGAAATTAATTTGCAACTATGTTTAGAAAGCTAATGTTGACACAATAATGCAATGACTCACTAGGCCCATAACCTGAGAGAACTCAAAGAAAGAAAAAAGAAACACATGTACAAAGATATTTTAATAGCTTGTTATTTATTATGGCAACAAAAACAGGAGGCTAAGGAGGTGCTCATCACTTAGAGAATGGCTTAATAAAGTACGGGATATTAATGTAATGAGATATCATTGCTCTATAAGAAAATGAAAAGGCTGAAGAGAAACTTGGTAATACTTGTATGAGCTGATGCAAATGGAAGTGAGCAAAAGCAGGAGAACAATTTAAACCAAAATAGCAACTTTGTAAAGGCAAATAATTTTGAAAGACTTAAGAACTCTGGTTGCAATGAGCAAACCATAATTGCAGAAGATGGATGATAAATAATGCTACTCACTTTCTGACAGAGAGGTGATGGTCTTCAGTTTCAGAATTAAACATACATTTTTGGACATGGCAAAAATTGCTTAACTATAGATATTTGTTACAGTGGTTTTTTTCTTTCCTTTTTTTCCCCTCACTTGGGAAAAGGGAGGGGGAGAAGGGGAGAAAATAAATACTTGTTAACTGAAGAAATAATTTTAACAAAAGAGATCAAAATGTCCATGCTTTTGACCTATCTATCTATCTATCTATCTATCTATCTATCTATCTATCTATCTATCTATCTATCTATCTATCTGTCTGTCTGTCTGTCTGTCTGTCTGTCTGTCTGTCTGTCTGTCTATCTATCTATCTATCTATCCATCTATCTATTGATCCATTGATTGATCTATAGATATTCTTTTACATTGATAGATAGATTTATATACTTAGGAACTCAAACATAGAAAGAAAGACCCGATGTATTTCAAAATATTTAACAGTATTTTTGTAGTAGTAAAAACTTGAAATAAAGTAAGTAGCTATTGATTAGAGAAAAGCTAAATAAATTGAGGTACAGGAATGTGGTGGATTACTACTGCTCTGAAGAATAAGATGAATAAAAAGAATATAGGGAGGTATGGAAAGACATGAGCTGACAGAAAATGATGTAAGCAGAATCAAAAAATTAATGTGTGGAATTACTATGACAATTTAAATATAAATAATAAGAAATTGAACCTTGAAATAATATAATTTTATTGATCAAGATTGACTCCAAATAAGGATGTGAATGCCACTCCACCATTCTTTACAGAGCTAGGACACCATAGATACGAAACATCACATATACTGTGAGATGTAATTAGTGTGTTTACTAGTTTTGATCTTTCTTTTTTCTTCTTTGTTAAAAGTGTTGACTCTCTGGGTGGAGTAGGGAGGGAAGATTTATTCATACATACATATACATACATTCATATATATACATATACATATATGTGTACATATCACGTAAAAATTCATATTTTACACAATTACATTTATGTTTTACAAATAAGAATTATGTTTTACAAAGGAATTGATGATGATACTTGAACCCAATTTTTCTGATCAGGAAGTCTAGTACTACACCAGGTTGTATCCATCTTCCATTTTGAGAAGCTTCTTAAATGACTGCCAAAACTAAAGCAACAACTTATGAGGAAAAGTTTTTCTCTAGGGAATATTGTCTTTTAAACAGAAAAAAAATCTTCCCTTTAAGGAGATAAACTCTTCTTGGGCATTCAAATAAACACATCATAATCTACTCACTGGTCTTCTTACTGTTCCTCACATTTATTCTATTTCCTATTCCCATGCCTTTCCACAAGCAATTCTCAACTCCTAAAATGTATTCCCTCCCCATTTCTGACTCTTAGAATGACTAGCGTCTTTCAAAGCTGAACTTATGTATTACTTCCTACATAATGCCTATCCTGATATGTTTCTCTCCCTCATATATATATATATGTGTGTGTGTGTGTGTGTGTACACACACATATATACATACATACATATATACACATATATGTATATATGTTTGTGTGTTTATTTTATTATGTAGATAAGTTCATATTGTTTCCCCTTATGGAATATCAGCTCTTTGAGGTAAAGGACTCTCAATTTGTTTTCTTCATAAACCCAGAAACTAGCCTAGAGTCTGACCTATGGTAAATAATAAATACATATATAATGTTTAATTGATTGACTGATTCATTGTTTATAATGAGAGTGTAGAAACTCTGACATTCAATGAATGAAAATACCTACAGATCAGCAACTATAAAAATATAGAACTTTGTCAAAATGTGTCTTTTGGAAAATAAGCAACAACATATTGACATAACAATAGTTGCCCAGGTGTTAACAATAATTGAGGATCACTGGGTGGTCTGAAGCAGTGGCCGCACTGGGGAATCTCAGGCATATCAGCCCAGGATGGGAGTCCAGTGGAACTGAGTAAGAAAGAGCCCAGAGCCACAAGTAATTACAACAGCTGCTCCTGAGACTATCAGCCCACAGATTAAATATCTGTAAGTCACCTACTTGAACTTCCAGGAGCCAAGATGGTGGAATGATTGGTAAATGCTCTCCCCATCCCCTTGTTGACTTTGAAAGACCCATAAAATATTTCCCCAGGAAAAATCCTGAAACAGTGGGATCAGCCAAAGGGCCAAACAATCTTTTAGACCATAAGAAAATAGCAAAGGGTGGTTGCTCTTGCTGTGGCTGAAGAAGGAAAGTGCAGGATCAGAGCTGTCCCAGACAGCTGCACCTCAGCAAATTGGAAGGAGATTTTGAGCCACAAGGGGGTGGAGCCTGCAATCCTCAACACCAGGAACCCAGGCAGGACTTGACACCCCAGGGGAATTAGGAAGACATTGGCACAGACAGGTTCACAAAGCAGTGAGCTTGCCTATGCTCTAGCTCAGCAGAGGAGACCTCCTGTGGCCAGACCACCCCTCCCCATATTTAATGAAGTTAGCTCCAGGATAAATCCAGAGAAACCCAGAAAGACTTCACCTGGTCTCTGCTTTCTCACACCAGCCAGCTCATCACCAAGGAAGCCAATGCATTTTAACTTCTAGCTGAAAGAACCAGAGGCCACAACACACAAAGCCTCAAGTCCAAGGCATAAGAACTGTGGGACATAACATTACATTAAAAGATCAAAGGAATTGAAATATGATATTCTGTAAGACAAAGGAGTGGACTACAATCAAGGATCAATTACCTAGCAAGATTCAGCATAATATTTCAGGTAAGGAGATGGACACCCAATGAAATAAGGGATTTCCAGACGTTCTTAATGAAAAGGACAGAGCTCAACAGAAAATTGAATCTTAAAACATAAGTCTCAAGAGAGGTATAAAAAGGTAAACAGGGGAAAATAACTTGTTATTCAACATGGGCAAACTGTTTCCATCCCTATAAGGGAAGATGATACTTGTTAATCTCAAGAATTGTATATTTATCATGATATTTAAAGAGATATACATAGACAGAAAGTGTGGATATAAAGTAAATGATGTGATGATAAAATGTGATCTAAGAGTGTGAAGGGATTGTAATGGGAGATGTGAAAAGGAAAACCAGAAAATGGCAATTTATATCACAGTAAGAGGCACAAAAATGTATTACAGCAGAGGGAAAGAGGGGAGGGAGATGAGCATTATTTGAGATTTACTCTCATCTGATTTGGTTTAAGGAGGGAACAACAAACTCAGTTAAGTATAGAAATCTAACTAGCTCTATAGGCAGTAGAAGGGGAAAGGAGAAAGAAAAAGAGGGGAAACTAAAAGGGAGGGAAGAAGTAGTAAGGGAAAAGGGGAGTAAAAAGGAGGAGCCTGAAAGAAGGAAGGGAAGACTGAGGGAAGTGGTCAAAAATTAAAACTCTATTATGGAGGGAAAGGAAAAAGGGAGAACTAAAATCACAAACGGGGAAAAGAGGATGGAGGGAAAGACACAGATAACAATCATAACTGTGAATGTGAAAAGAATGAACTCTCCCATAAAATAGAGATGGATAGCAGAATGCATTAAAAACCATAATTCACCAATATGTTGTACATAAAAACACATTTGAAATGTGGGGGGAGAGGGGAGACACAGGGTAAAGGTAAAAGGTTGGAACAAAATATATTGTGCGTCATCTCATGTAAAAAAAGCAGTGGTAGCAATCTTAATCTCAGACAAAACAAAAGGAGAAATAGATCTAATCAAAAGCGATAAGAAAGGAAACTATATCCTGCTAAAAGACACCATAGACAATGAAGCAATATCATTATTAAACATATATGCTCCAAGTGGCATAGCATCCAAACTCTTACAGGAGAAGGTATGGGAGTTACAGGAAGAAATAGACAGCAAAACTATACTAAAGGGGGATCTCAACCTCCCCCTCTCTGAACCTGATAAATCTAACATCAAAAGAAATACAAAAAGAAGTTAAGGAGGTGAATAAAACTCTGGATGAGGTAGATAAGATAGATCTCTGGAGAAAATTGAATGGGGATAGAAAGGTATATACTTTTTTCTCAGCAGTACATGGCACATATACAAAAATTGTCCATCTACTAGGCCATATGATCCTCACAATCCAATGCAGAAAAGCAGAGATAGTCAATGCAACCTTCTCAGATCATAATGCAATAAAATTATATGTAATAAAAGGTAACAGAAATATAGACCAAAAATTAATTGGAAACTAAATAATCTAATCCTAAAGAATGAGTGGGTTAAACAACAAATCATAGAACCAATCAATAACTTGATTCAAGAGAATGACAAAAATGAGACAACTTACCAAGTCTTATGGGACAGTGCAAAAGTAGTTATTAGGGAAGTTTTTATCTTTGAATGCCTACATGAATAAAATAGAGAAAGAGGAGATAAATGAATTGGACATGCAGCTGAAAAAGCTAGAAAAAGAACAGATTGAAAATCCCCAAGTAAATACCAAATTAGAAATACTGAAAACCAAAAGAGGGATTAATAAAACTGAAATAAAGAAAACTATTGAACTAATAAATGAATCTAAGAGTTGGTTTTATGAAAAAACCAATAAAATTGATAAACTTTTGGTCAATGTGAATGAAAAAGAAAGAAGAAAATCAAATTACGAATATCAAAAAAGAAAAGGGTGAACTCACCTCCAGTGAGGAGGAAATTAAAACTATAATTAGAAATTACCTTGCCAAACTGTATGCCCATAAATCAGACAATCTAAATGAGATGGATGATTATTTTTAAAAAATATAAATTGCCCAGGTTAACAGAAGAGGTAGTTGAATATTTAAATAATCTCATCTCCGAAAAAGAAATTGAACATGCCATCAATGAACTCCCTAGGATAAAATCTCCAGGGATAGATGAATGTAGAGGTGAATTCTATCAAACATTTTAAGACCAGTTAATTCCAATACAATACAGATCATTTGGGGAAACTGGGGAAGAAGGAGTCCTACCAAATTCTTCTTATGATAGAAATATGGTTCTGATACCTAAATCAGGAAAGGCCAAAACAGAGAAATACAGACCAATTTGTCTAATGAATATAGATAGAAAAATTTTAAATAAAATATTAGCCAAAAGAATACAGCAACTTATCATGAAAAAATACATTATAATCAGTTAGAATTTATACCAGGAATGCAGGGCTGGTTCAATATTAGGAAAATTATTAGCATTATTGATCATATCAACAACAAAACTAACAGAAACCACATGATTATCTGAGTAGATGCAGAAAAAGCTTTTTGACAAAACACAACACCCCCTTCCTATTGAAAACACTGGAGAGCATAGGAATAAATGGACCCTTCCTTAAAATAATAAGTGGTACCTAACTAAAACCTTCACCAAGCATTATATGTAACACAGTGAAGCCAGATGCATTTTCAATAAGATCAGGGGTGAAACAAGGATGTCCATTATCATCACTGTTATTCAATATGGCATTAGAAATGCTAACTGTAGCAATAAGAGAAGAAAAAGAAATTGAAGGAATTAGAATAGATAAAGAAGAAACTAAGTTATCACTCTTTGCACATGATATAACGATATACTTAGAGAATCCCAGAGAATCAAGTAAAACACTTCTTGAAATAATAAACAACTTTGGCAAAGTTGCAGGCTACAAAATAAACCCACATAAATCATTTGCATTTCTATATATTATTTAAAAAGCCCAACAGAATAATTCCTATTTAAGGCTTGGGTAGACACTATAAAATATCTGGGAGTCTACCTGCCAAAATAAACCCAGGGACTATATGAACATAGTTACAAAATACTTTTTGCACAAATAAAGTCATATCTAAGTAAGTGGGAAAACATTGGTTGCTTCTGAGTAGGCTGTCATAATAAAAATGACAATTCTACCTAAATTGACTTACTTATTCAGTGCCATGCTAATCAAACTACCCAATAATTATTTCCTAGAAATAGAAAAAACAATATCAAAATTCATCTGGAAGAACAAAAGGTCCAGAATATCAAGGGAATTAATGAAAAGTAATGCTAGGGAAGGTGGCCAAGCCCTACCAGATCTCAAATTGTATTATGAAGCAGCAATCATCAAAACCACTCGATATTGGCTAAGAAACAGAGGAGTAGAAAAGTGGAATATGTTAGGTACTCAAGACACAATAGTCAATGAATATAGCAATCTCATGTTTGACAAACCCAAGGACCTCAGCTTCTGGGATAAAAACTCACTGTTTGACAGAAATTGCTAGGAAAACTGGATAACAGTATGGCAGAAACTGAGCATAGACCAATGCCTGACACTGTACATAAAAATAAAGTCCAAATGGGTACATGATCTAGGTATAAAGATTGATTTTATCAACAAATCAGTGGAGCAAGGAATAGTGTATCAGATTTATGGAGAATGGAGAAATTTTTGTCTAAACAAGAGATAGAAAACATTATGAAGTACAAAATGGATAATTTTGATTACATTAAATTGAAAAGTTTTTGCACAAACAAGCCCAATGCAACCAAGATTAGGAGGGAAACAGAAAACTGGGAAAGAATTTTTACAATTGGTGTCTGTGATAAAGACATCATTTCTAAAATATATAGAGAACCGAGTCAAATGTCCAAGAATACAAATCATCGCCCAATTGATAAATGGTCAAAGGATTTGAACAGGCAGTTTTCAGAAGAAGAAATTAAAGCTATCTATAGCTATATGAAAAAATCCTCTAAATCACTGTTGATTAGAGTGATGCAAATCAAACAACTCTGAGGTACCACATCACAACTATCAGCTTGGTTAACATGACAAAACAAGAAAGTGGTAAATGTTGGAGAAGATTTGGGAGAGTTGGAACACTAATTCATTATTGATGGAGCTGTGAGCTGATCCAGCAATGCTGGAGAGTAGTTTGGAACTATGCTCAAAGGGCTACAGAAATGTGCATACCCTTTGACCCAGCAATATAGCTTCTAGGACAATAAAAAGAGATCATAAAAATGGGAAAGTATCCCACATGTACAAAACTATTTATAGCAGCTCTCTTTGTGGTGGCCAAAAACTGGAAATCAAAGAGATGTCCATCAACTGGGGAATGGTTGAATAAGTTGTGGTATATGAATGTAATGGAATACTATTGTACTATAACAAATGATGAACAGGAAGACTTCAGAGAGGCCTGGAAAGACTTATATGAACTGATGCTGAGTGAAAGAAGCAGAACCAGGAGAACTTTGTGCACATCAGCAACCACAGTGTATGAGGAATTTTTCTGGTAGACTTAGTCCTGCATAGCAATGCAAGGACCTAAAAAATTACCAATGGACTTCTGAGGTCAAATGCTTTCCACATCCAGAGAAAGAACTATGGAAATGGATCACAGAATGAAGCAGAACATTTTCTTTTGCTTTATGTTTTGTTTTGTTTTATGTTTTCCTCCAATTCATTTTAATTCTTCTATTCAACATGACTATGGTGAAATTGTATTTAATAGGAATGTAGAACCTATATAAGATTGCAAGCCTTCTTGGGGAGGGAGTGGGGAGAGAGGGGGGAAAGAGGAGGAGAGAGCAAAAAAAATTTAAGATATATGGAGGTGATTATAGAACACTGAAAACAAATAATTATTTATAAAAAAGAAAAGAAAGAAACACAAGCAAAAATATTAAACTTAAATGTAAAAGGAAAAAGAAATGTCATTTGTGTAGCAGCACATGAGAGAAGATTCAGAACATATATCTATAACATCATTTCACGAAGGCCTATATATTAAATTCTGTGCATTATGTTGAAAGCTGTCCAACATTTCTTTGTTTTTTTGCAGGTTTTATTTTGTTCTCTGTTGTACACTTTTTACTTCATTCTTTTTCCCTCCTTCCTCCCACCTACCTGCCATCCCAAAGCAATAATTGAGCATGGATATGTGTATACACAGGTATTGATATATACATACACATAAACACATATACACTTACATACAAACATACGTATATACATACATACTTTCCCTAAGAAATGTTACTCCTGATCTTTTTACATTTGCCAATATGTTTTTCTTATTTCTCCTTACTCCTCTACTTCAACCTGCTACCTTTTACTAAACCTATTACTAAATCTTTCCCCAATCTAGCAATCTCTCACTTTTCCTTCCATGCCCCTAAATCTAAACACCCTTTTATATATCCTTTTGACCTATTCTGTACCCCTCCCCTCTAAAGTTACCTCTCATCCTCCCATTCCCCTAAATCTAAAGACTCGTCTATATCTTCTTTTTAACCTATTCCTTCACCTTCCCCTCTAAAGATCCCTCATTTATCCCCTCCCAACTCACTATCACCTTAGAGTTTTATTTTTCCTAAGTTTAGAAGACTTCTATACTCTTCAAGATGTGTCTGTATTTTCCCCTCTTAAACCCATTCCTAATGAAAGTAGATCTCCACAACTAACAACCCATCTCCCTCATCTAATTCAAGACAATTACTCTTTTATCTATTCTTGAATGGTTTTACTTTTTGAAGTCATATCATACTCAGGTCTACTACAATCTTTCTCAAAAGTTACCTAATTGCTAGTGACAATCTTAGATATAGGTTTTACATTTTCCATACATAAAAGGTAAACATTCCATCCTTATTTAGTCCCTTATAATTGGTTATTGGTATGTATCTTATATTTCTTTTGGCTCTTGTATGTTAAATCTTCTATTGAGTTCAGGTTTTTGAGTTTGTTTTTGTTTTGTTTTTTAACAGTCCTGAAAATCTGACAGTTGATCAAATGTCTTTTTATTTTCATTCACAATTATATTTAGCTTTGCTTGGCTTGAGATTTTCATCCAGACACAGTTTTTTTGCTCTTTGATATATAGTGTTCTAAGACCTGAAATCTTTTAATGTTGCCAATACTGTTTGTTGTTGGTTGTTGTCCTTCAGTCTCAGAGAGGACCAAAATGATATCACCATAAGAAAGTCGAGTTTCAATGGATCTGACTGTGGCTGATCAGACCAATATGAGCTTGGAATGCTCTAGCACAGATTGGGCACAGATAGTCCAGGTGAACATTTGGGGTGGATACTCTAAATTTGCACATCCTATATTTCCTTTGAGCTGTTTCAATTCTTTGCTCATAAAGCACAGCACCTTCTCTGATGTGGGCACATGATGCTGAGCAGTCCTGTGCCAGTCTCTCCCATGTCATACAATCAATTTCACAGTTCTTGAGAGTGTCCTTATCTCAACTCTTCTGGCATCATATGATTGCTTACCTCATGGAAGTTCTCCATAAAATAGTCATTTTGGCAAGCATACGTTCTGCATTCAAACAACATGGCCAGCCCATTAGAGTTGTATCTGAAGCATAGTTTGAACACTTGGTAGTTTAATTCTAGTAAAGACCTCAGAATCTGGTACTGCCAGGTGATCTTCAGCATCTTCCTAAGTTCAAATGGAAGGGATTCAGTTTCCTGGCATGTCGCTGATAGACTGTCCATGTTTCACAGGCATACCACAATGAGGTCAGCACAATGGCTTTGTAGACCTTCAGTTTGGTAGTCAGTCTCATATCTCTTGTGTCCCATGCTTTCCTTCAGAGTCTCTCAACACTGAGCTACCTCTGGCAATGCATGTGTCAACCACATTATCAATGTGTACATCCCTGGAAAGTACACTACCAAGGCAAGTGAACTTATCCACAGCATTCAGAACTTTTCCATTTACTGTAACCAATGTTTCCACATATGGATGGTGTAGTGGTGGCTGATGAAGCATCTGTGTTGTCTTCATGTTAATTGTTAGGCCACAATTAGCATAAGAAGCAGAGAACTGATCCACACTTTTTTTCATCTCAGCTTTCTGATGCCACACTGGCTCTTAGGTAGATGACCATCTATGAGGTGAAGGATCAGTCTATTAAGGAGGACTCTAGCAAGAATTTTGCCAGCAATTACTAAGAGAGAGATCTCCTTGTGATTGTCACAATCTGTTTCCTTTACCCTTATAGAGATGGACAATGGAAGTATCCTTGAACTCCTGGGGGATAGCCTTCTCTTGCCATATAACCTGGAAAATTTCAGTCAGCTTTTATATGAGCAATGGTCCCCCACCTTGTAAATCTCAGCTGGAATAGAATCAGCACCAGGTGCTTTGCCATACAAGAGGAGCCTATTGGCTGTCAAAACCTCTTCTTCAGTTGGAAGTTCAGATAAGGAGGGATTGACTTCAACATGAGGTAAATGGTCAATGGACTCAACATTGATTGATGATGACCTGTTGAGAATACTATGGAAGTATTCAATCCATCTTTCTAGGATCGTGTCCTTGTCACTAATCAAAGTGGCTCAATTAGCACTGAGTAGTTGTTATGCACCATAAGTTTTTCATCCATAAATAGCTTTCAGAGAATCGTAAAAGCACCTTGGATTGTTACTATCAGCATAAAACTGAATTTCATTTGCCTTCTTACCAAGCTGGGAATCCTGCATCTCTCTAAGCTTTGCTTGTACTTTGCTTTTGATAGAATTAAATGCTGTCTTCTTAGAGGTGGATGAACTATTCTGCTGGTCAATCCTGCGGTGTTCAGGTTTTTCATTTAGCAGCTTCTGAATTTCCCCATCATTTTCATCAAACTAGTCTTGGTGTTTGTGAGTGTTCTGACCAAGATGAGCAAATTCAGTTCTGTATGCCAAATCTATGAGAGCTGCCCATTCCTTTTCTGCTCCACTGTTGCCAACTGTATGTTGGCTCAACTTTCCCTCCAAGTCAGCAACAAACTGTTCAGGATCAGAGAAGAACTCCAATTGGTTGACATTAATTCTTCTGGTAGTCATTTTGCCTCGGGGTAGCTCTTTTGATGACTGCAAATATTTAGCTTGGAAAGGATAAGTCTATGATCAATCCAGCACTCTGTACCACACATTGCCTTTTGTCACTCTCAAATATTGTCTGTCTCTTCTCCTTACAATCACATTATCTATTAGATGTCAGTGTTTGCTGCAAGGGTGCATCCATGAAGTTTTATTGCATTTAGGTAATGGAAGACAGTGTTGGTGATGAGAAGTTCATGAGATGCACAAGTCTTCAGCAGTAAGTGACCATTGTTGTTGCTGTTTCCAACTCCATTCCTCCCTAGGACTCCCTGTCAAGTCTGGTAGTCTGAGCCTACTCTAGTATTAAAGTCACTCAGAATCATAAATTTGTCCTCCTTTGTCACATTGATGACAAGGGTCTCTAGGTCTTCATAAAATTCTTCTTTGACTTCATCAGAGTTTGTCACGGTGGGAGCATATGCACTGATGATGGTGATATGATATTTTCCTTAGAGTTGCAATCTCATTGTCATGAACCTATCATTCACTCCTTTTGGCAGGCATACCAGCTTGCTGATTAGATTAGTTTTGATTTCAAAACCCATGCCAGCTTCACAGTGCTCCCCTTCACTGTACCCACTCCAGAAAAAGGTGTATCTAGCTTCAACTTCAGTAAGATGACCTTCATTTGCCAACCTTGTTTCACTCAGGGCTGCTACTTGGATGAAATACCTGTTGAGTTTTCATGTAATAAGAGCAGTTCTTCTTTCAAGTCTACTGGATTTTGTGTTGTCTATTAGTGTGAGCAAGTTGCACGTGCCAGTGGTGAGTGGAATCATCTTTGCAGATATTTTCCTACATTTTTTTATGTATTCACTGCATAGTGGGATTCCCTGCCTGCCACAGTAATCAGGCCAGAGTTGAGTAAGCAGGCAATGTTTAGGGCACCTTTTCTAGCCCTCTTCCTCACACCAGGAGGTGAACAGTGAAATCCTTAAAAGGCTGCTCAGACACCCAGGGGGCTGCCGAGTCCCACTGTTGCTTCCAGTGAGAAATGACCCTATGGCCTGGGCTACCCTATGGCCTGTGTGCAGGGTCATGACTACAGCTCCCAGTGTATCTGCACCTGTTGCTTCATCACTTGGCTGTCACCACAGAACATTGAGGCATAATAGTGAAATGGTATGGGTGATGTGATGTCTTTTGATTCATGAGTGAATTGGATTTAAGTGAGGCAGAGTTGCACAAAGTCATCAGCCTGACTCTGTCCTCACGAGACATCATAGTGCAGAGGCAGAACAGAGTCAAGATGGCTGGCGATGGTTCAGGATGCAGTGGATGACCTTGACATCTTTGGTGTCTAACCAAGCTCTAAGAGCTCCACATCACCTTCATCTGCCTTCATGGCATTGGAACAAATTGTTCTCATCCACCCATTCTACCACAGGAAGTCTTCGCATGCTTGCCAATGGGTTTGAGAACCCTTGGTTACCCTCAGCCTAGTTTAGCCCCTCTGCCAAAATGGTTTACCAAAGTATGGCCGCTGGGCATGTTGCAGCTTCTTGGAGCCACAGGTGAGAGTTAGGTGGAACAAGTAGACACCAAAGGTGAAAAGAGCCCTGAAAAGGGCTTAGTAGCTATCACACCAAAGGTACTGGTACTGGTCCTCCCTGAACACACCCTATACCCCAATCTAGTATACCCTGCAAGAGGGCAAGAGGGAAGGGGATAGGATAGGGAAGATAGTAGAAGTGACAGCAAATTGGGAAAAGGGATAATCAAAAGCAAACACTACTGTGGGAGGACAGGTCAAGCGAGGGAATGGAATAAATGAAGGGCAGGATAGGACAGAGGGTAATATGGTTAGTCTTTTACAACATAACTGTTGTGGAAGTGCTTTGCATTGTTACACATGTATGACCTATATTGAATTGCTTGTTTTCTCAATAAGACTGTGTGGTGAGGGAGGGAGAGAATATGGAATTCAAAGTTTTAAGAATGAATGTTAAAAATGGTTCTAGTATGCAACTGGAAATTAAGCTATACAATCAATGGAGTTTAGAAATCTATTTTGCCCTACAGAAAAATAGTAGTGAAGGAGGATGGAAGAAGGGTGGCTATGATAAGGGAGGACAGAGTGGAGGAAGGGGTGGATAGGGTGCGTGCTTTCCTGGGGTGGGGGGTAGGGAGAGATAGGGAGAAAACTTTGAATTCAAATTCTTGTGGAAGTGAATGTTAAGAATTGAAAATAAATAAATTATATATTAAAAAAAAAGAAAGATTCTGGATCTCTTCTGCTGCACCTTCATGGAGAGCAGTGGATAAAAGATAATAACTGAACCTTAAAGGCAAAGCATGGACTTTCATGATGTTTTCCACATGATGGTTAAAGATTTTCTTGATGACTTCTCCTTCCCCATGCAGTAGAAATTAAGACAACATACACCAAATTTTACTATCCAGGATTGTGTTGTAGAAGTAGTATACACACACACACACACACACACACACACACACACACACACACACACACACACACACACACACACACATATATAAAGGTGAGTATGACTAAATTATTTTTTTCTCCATGAGAAATCTGAAAACCCCCAAATACAGTGAATAAGATATTAAGGACTTTTAAAGTTTAGGAATATTCAGCATTCTCATTTATTTTGATTAAATGCTAAAGAATAAGCCAATTTGAGAAAATAGGTGGAAATCTTTAATACTCGACATGAAAAAGAAAATGAAGAGTAGGAAGAACTGCTGATTTATAAACAAAAGAGTCTAAGAATAAAGCTGTAAACATTACACTAAGTATTCTGTGGGTGGTGAATTGTTGCTTCTTTTTAGCCTTTAAAGTTGGTTATAAATTAGGATAGTCACAAAACAAATGGTGAGATCTTTGAGGAAATAGCATTTTTTTAGTACAAGAATTCACTGAGCTCTTTTCCCTACAAAATCAAAACTCATCCTAGCAATGATAATTTCCTCTGAAGAATAGTAAGCCCATCACATTTTCTATAAAAAGACAGGCAATGGCAAAGTCTTCTGAGCACCCATGGAAACTGTAAATAAATTCATGTGTAAATAAATTCATGCTGACATACAGGTGGTGGTAATATTAGATAAAATTTTAAAATGCAATGACTATATTTCATGAAGTTGTGTTTAATATTGATAACTGGCACTTTTCTTTCCCCTTTTAAAGTATATTCCTGTGCCTTACTGATGTATTTTTGGACCACCAAGCAGGTCTTGGCCTTGTTCCTTTACCTGTGCTACTCTGCACACTTTCCTTTACCCTGCTGAGAAGCAGTCCTTTCAAAGGTCACCAGTTGTAAGTCTTGCTGCCTACAACTTCAGCCAGAAAGTGATCAGAGTCAGTGCTTTTGGTGATAGGAATTCAGATTTATTGTTGGTCCTGAATGTCCAATTGGCCTTTAGGGCTTCTCCACTTGGACATACTTTCAGTTTCTTAAATTCAGCCAGCACAGAGAACACTAGATTTATAGTTAGTAGAAACTTGAATTCAGATCTTTGTCTGATATGTACCAGCTGTATAATGCTGGGGAAGTTACAAACTCTGAACTTCAGTATCCTCTTGTAAAAATATGGTTACTGTCAGCTGCACAGAGTTATTGTGTGTGAAGTGATTTATAAATTAAACAGTGACATATAATTGTGGTTTGTTATATTTCTTAAACTTGCTCCCATTTCTGACTTTACTATTTTTGCCTATGGTGCCACAATTCACCTTCTTTTCTGTGTTCACTTGCAAAGTTTCATCAGTTCTACCTCTTTGACATCTCTAGGATCTCCCCTCCTCTACACTTACTTGATTATCATCTTAGGTAACTACGGGGCACTGCAAAAAGCTTACTGCTTCATCTCCCTTCTTAATTCATTATCTTTCTCCAAATCTACCAATCCTACATCATCTACCAATTACATTATTCTAAAGCAGAGGTTTCATTACTGCTCATAAAACACCAGAAGCTTGCTGCTTCTTTTTATATCAATTTTATTTCAATATTCGTTCTTTTTGACATTTAAAATCCCTTACAAACTGACTTCAACTTAACTTTATGGCCTTATTATACATTATGTCCCTTCATATATTCTACAGTCTCCTTCCTGACCCATAAAACATGCCTTTTCTATCAACTGTCCTCATGCCTGTATTCCTTAACCCTGGCCCTTAATCCCTAATTTCCTTCAAAGCTCAGCTCAAGCACCATATTCTACCTGAAGCCTTTTCTCTTTCCCCAAGCTACTGCTGCTTTGCTTTCCCCCACCCCTTCAAATACCTTTCTGTTTATTTTTATATACTTATACATGTATACATACATGTATGGATGAATATGTATTTGTCTTTCCCTCAAGAAGATTTAAGCTCCTTGAGGAGAGGGACTCTTTCGTTTTTGACTTTGTATTCTTAGCACCTAGCATAAGTGCCTGGCATATAGTGGTATTTAGTTCCTCCAAGGTGGCACAATCAAGCATGTACTGGTCTGGATGCAGAGAGGGATTTTTATGCCCAGTATCTTAGCAGATACCTCTCCACAGTCACTTGGCCTCCAGTTCCCAAGTCAGCGCTGGGAGCTGATTTTCAAATAAACTGGATGGGCAGGGCCACCATTTAGTGTGAGACAAAGACCAGCTCTCCCAGGGCCTCCACCCAGGGCTGAGTTAAGACTAAGCTCTTCAATGCCCCCAGGGGTTTTTACGCTCCAACAATGGAGCTTCCTTATGGGCTACTGTGCAGGCTCTGTGGCTGCTGCCTGCTGCCAGAGCTATGGGAAAGCCCTTCTCCCTTCCTGGCCTGCTGATTAAACCCCGTCACTGACCTTTGGGGCCTGTGGGCCAAGAGATCTGAGGCCCCGCTACTGGGACTGGAGATGCAGCACCCGAGGTGTTCTCCTCCCAGAGTCTCGTTGTGCTCTGCTCTGTGTCCAGCGCAACCGATGTTTCCGTGGGCCTTTCAGGTTACTGTGGGCTGGAAATCTCCTCCACTCTGTTGTTCTCTACTTCTGCTACTCCAAAATTTGTTGAGAGTCCCTCTCTACAGGTATTTTATGGGCTATGGGGAGGGCCCTGAGTAAGTGTGTCTTTCTAGTCCACCATCTTGACTCTGCCCCTCCCCTTTTCCTATATAGTGGTATTTAATAAATTCTTAATGAGTGTTTCAAAAAAAAAAAAATCTGGATCTCCTTTTCTGATAGGTTGACTATCCTGTCATAATCGTCTTGTCAAATCATCTTTTTCTCATATTATTATTTATCTTTTTAATTTTTCCTTAATCTCTCTCATTTGATTTTTGAAGTCTTTTTAAAATTCTTCAATGAATTATTTTTGGGCAGGTGACCATTTGACATTACTCTTTGGAGTAGAGGAGGGTTTCTTTGCTTTAGTATCCTCCTCTGAGGATGAACCCAGTCTTCTCTGTTCTCATAGTAGCTCTCTATGGTTGGATCCTTTCTCCTTTGCCTGTGCATTTTTTTGTAATAGTTTAATTTTTATGATCACTTCTAGTCCTGGTGATAGGGTACAGCCTCTGGAAACCCCTTTGAATTCTCCTTGAATCTTACTCTCCTGAGGCATTGACCTATCCCAATCAACTGGCTTTTCATTTTCTGCATCTGGCACCACGTTAGACTTCCCATCTTTGATTCTATCTAGATCTCATTCTCCCTTGGCCACATGGTCCAGGTCCCTGGCATTCCTGGCCCTTCTTTATTTCCTCATGGTCACCCCAACCTATTGGCTATTCCCATCAAGATCCTCTTCTAATCATCCCAGACTACTTGGCCAACCCTAGATTCCTCCCACAATCTTTCTGTATATCCATCTTGTTTCCATGAAAGTGCTCAGATTCCTTAAGCATCTGGCCAATATAATGGATTTTTAATAAACTTTGTTTTTCTTTGACTGAAAGAAGGCTTAGGTTGAATTCATTAAAGACCCATATGTCTCTGTTTAGGGGTCCCAGCACGCTTGAACCTCAACACCAGGGTATGGGGAATGGTGCTGCAGGTCTCTGATCCTCTTTAGCTCTCCCCCCTGACCTTGAAATCAAAGGAAGACTTCCAACATTCTGTAAGTGCCCACAGCCATAGGCATCCCTGCCCCACTTCCTTTACACTCACCAGGTGTTGCTGGTTCCTTCTTGTCTCAACTACTCTCTGTAGCACAGCTGGGTCTGACATTTCTTGTCAGCAGAGGATCCCTCAACTTTCTTCAGGTTAGATATCCAACTCCCTTCACTGTCCCAGAGATAAAAGTTCCTATGGCAGAGCTGAGGTAGCTTCCCAATCCAGCTACCCATGAGGCTTGCTGCTTGTTGTTTAAGTAGTTTATCACTGATTGTAAGAGTGGACCCTCGCCTGGAGGTGTTTACTCTTCACAGGGAGGAAATCTAGCCTGGAATTTTTCTTCAGAACTCTCCTAGTTGTCCCAAGAACAACCCTGTTCTACTTCTAATCTTATTTGTTTTCACAGCTCTATGTTTGCCCAGAGGCACTATTTTGTCCCTTTCGTGTAGGAAAACCTCGAGAACTTGAAATTTTCTGACCTACTCCACCCTCTTCCCAGAATCCTCTCTGATTTCTTTTTTATTTATATAATAAAATGCTTGCCTTTGTTGAAGAATGTTAAGTTTACAATAAAAAAAGAAAGTGTATTTCTTTTAATTAGACAGAACTTGAACTTTAACCAAGGTTCAAAACTATCCGAACTCTGAAATGATGTGGCATACTAAAGAAAATCTACAAATCCTCTGGGATAATGCACTTTTGTACTTTAGAAATGGAAGTTCCAGTAATTTCAGGAACATTGTCTTACTTCAATAAATGATGTAAGGTCTTTATGAAGGGCATTTGAACATTACTGGAAACTCAACATGATTCTCTTGTCCTTGTTATCGTTATAGTGATTTTAATGAAAGTTTACATCCCTTCCTAAGCTAAATTCAAACTACCTTCCCAGGCTTATCATACATGACTCCCCTTCACATAATCAGTGGTACAACTGAACAACTTTCCTCACTTTTCCTTGAACCTACTATTACTATTCCATGTTCAGTCTTCAGACCTGTTCATAGGCTGCCCTACAGCCTGGAATATACCTCTCTGTCTTAGAATTTCCAGTTTCTTTACTATTGCATAATAATTTTCCTGACCCTGCCCCCTCCCCAGTTGCTAGTGTTTCCATTGCCCCCCAAACCCTCACCCTTTATATATTACAAACATAAAAAATTTACATTTCTGTATTTATATATCTATATGTCTCTCTCTCTCTCTCTCTCTCTCTCTCTCTCTCTCTCTCTCTCTCTCTCTCTCTATATATATATATATATATATATATATATATATATATATATATAATGATTTTCCCAACTGAATGCAAACTTCTTGAGATCTAGAAGTATTTCAATGTCAGGGGGAGAGATGGAACCAAGATGGTAGAGTAGAAGCATGGACCTGCTTAAGCTCTCCCCCTAAAGGCTTTAAAATATTATAAAAAATGATGTTAAACAAATTGTAAAGCAGCAGAAGCCAGAAAATGACAGCATGTAATGACAGGAAGGGTCAATTGCACCAGGCTCGGGGAGAGCAAAGTCCAGCATGGGCTATGCCTGCACAGACAGGACTGGAGCAGGCTTCAGGGCACTGAATCACTGGCAGCTGCTGCGGTTTCCTGATTTTTCAACCCACAAACACCAAAGACAGCTTCAAAATTCAGTGAGAAAGTCCTTTCAGTTGGGTAAGAGGAGAGTATGGCCTGGTCCCAGCCCCAGCCACAGGGTACCAGCAGCCACTTCTGGAGCTCTCAGCCTAGAGAAGGTGTGGGAATTGAGCAGCTAATCTGAGTCTCAGTCCTCAGTGGTGAGGAGGAGTGATGGCATGGCAGAGCTGGCAGTTGTTGTGGAGAGGAAATCATATTTGCAGTTCCAGAGCAGAAAAGAATATTTTTGGTTGCTCAGAGACCAGGGCACAGGCAAGGAGAGGAATAAACACCTCTCCCTTGATTTTGCTCCTTTAGAGGAATTGAGAACTTTTTGGTCCTTAGATAAAATTCAGAGAACAGCGGCAGAAAACCTCTGATGTCTGGGATAGTATACCCTTCACTTGACAAAGGACTCGAGTCAAGCGATTAGCTGGAAAAATGCCCAAAAAAGGGAAAAATAAGACTATAGAAGATTACTTTCTTGGTGAAAAGGGATTTTCTTCCATCCTTTCAGATGAGGAAGATCAAAGCATACAACCAAAGGAAGATGAAGCGTACACCGGGAGGAAGAGAGAAACATCATGCTACATCTGAAGCCTCCATAATAAATTTAAAAATAGTCTCAGGCCACGGAAGAGCTCAAAACGGATTTTGAAAATTAAGTGAGAAGGAAGGGGGAAAATTGTGAAGAGAAATGAGAGTGACAAAAGAAAATCATGAAAAATAATTCAATTTGCTTGATAAATGAGATTCAAAAAAATGCTGAAGAAAATAACACTTTTAAAAACAGAATAACCCAAATGACAAAAGAGGTCCAAAAAGCAAAGGAGGAGAAGAATGTCTTAAAAAGCAAAATTGGCCCAATGGAAAAGGAGGTCTGAAAGCTCGCTGAAGAAAATAGTTCTTTAAAAATTAGAATGGAGCAGATGGAAGCTAATGACTTTATGAGAAATCAAGAAATTATAATACAAAAAAAGTGAAAGAACAAAAGACAATGTGAAATATCTCATGGGAAAAACAAATGACCTGGAAAATAGATCTAGGAGAGACAATTTAAAAATTATTCGTGTAGCTGAAAACTATGACCAAAAAAAGAGACTAGACATTATCTTACAAGAAATTTTTGAGTAAAATTGCTCTGATATTCTAGAACCAGAGAGTTAAAAAATGGAAAGAATTCACTGATCATCTCCTGAAAGAGACCCAAAAGAGAACCAAAAGCAGAATGCAAAAACTTCCTAGGTCAAGGAGAAAATATTCCAAGCAGTCAGAAAGAATTTAAGTATTGTGGAAATACAATCACACAGAATTTAGCAGCTTCTAAACTAAGAGATCAGAAGGCTTGGAATATGATGTTCCAGAGGTCAAAGGAGGTAAGATTAAAGCAAGAGTCACCTACCCAGCAAAAATGAGTATAATGCTTCAGGGAAAAAAAATGAAATTTCAATGAAATAGAGGACTTCCAAGCATTATTGTGGAAAAGCTGATTAACAATTTGACTTTCACATACAAGAATCAAAAGAAGAGTGAAAAGATAAACAGGAAATAGAAATCATAAGGAACTTAATAAAGTTTAACTGTTTATATTCCTATATGAAAAGATGATATTTGTATCTCATGAGACCTTTCTCAGTATTAGGGTAGTTAGAGGGTATACGTGTGTGTGTGTGTGTGTGTGTGTGTGTGTGTATTATATATGTGTGTACGTATATATGTGTGTGTATGTGTATTATGTATGTGTATATTATATATATATATATATATATATATATATATATATATATATATATATATATATATATATATATGCACACACATACACATATATAAACAGAGGGCACAGGGTGAGCAGAATATGAAGGGAGAATACCTGAAAATAAAATTTATTTTTGAGTGTAATGTACTAGGAGAAAGGAGGAGATAGAATATAGCAAATCATCCCACATAAAAGAGGCAAGAAAGAGATTTCAAAATGGAGGGGGAAAAGGGGGAGGTAAAAGGAAATAAATTATCCTTATTCTCATGGGATTTGGATTAATGATATGGAAATCTATTTTACCCTGCAAGAGGGAAAGGGGGAAGAGGATTGGAGAGGGAAGATAATAGAAGGGACAGCAAATTGGGGAAAAGGATAATCAGCAGCAAACACTATTGTGGGGGAACAGGTCAAGGGAGAGAATGGAATAAATTGAGGGCAGGACAGGACAGAGGGAAATGTAGTTTGTATTTAACAATATAACTGGAAGTGTTTTGCATGGCTACACATGTATGACCTATATCGAATTACTTCCTTTCTCAATGAGGGTAGGTGGGGAGGGAGGAATGGAAAGAATATGGAACATGAAGCTTTAAAAATTAATGTTAAGAATTATCTTTGCATTCAAATGTGAAATAAAATATACATAAAATGAGGTGTGGAAATCTATTTTTCCCTACAGGAAAATAGAGGAGAGGGACATGGGAGAAAGGGGGGTGATAGAAGGAAGGACAGACTGGAGGAAGGGGTGGATGACAACCAAGCTGTCCTGGTGTGAGGGGTGAGGAGAGATGGGGAGAAAATTTTGAGTTCAAATTCTTATGGAAGTAAATGCTTAAAAGTAAAAATAAATAAATTTTATATATATGTATGTGTATATATTGTGTGTGTATACAGACATATACATATTATATATATTTAAAGTATTTCATTTTGAATTGTTCCTTTCACATAAAAGAGTCTCTTTCTCTAGAACACAGATTTAAACTTATATTGCTCTTTTTCTTTTTTATATTTATTTACTTATTTATTTTTAGTTTTCAACATTCATTTCCACAAAATTTTGAGTTCCAAATTTTCTCCCCATCTCTCCCCTCCATGCACCATAAAACGTCATGCATTCTAATTACCCCTTCCTCCAATCTGACCTCCTTTCTATCACAGCCCTCCCTTCCCCATTTCATTGTAGGGCAAGATAGATTTCGGTATCCCATTGCCTGTATTTCATATTTCCAGGTGGCATGAAAAAGCAATTCTCAACCTTTGTTCCTGAAAAGCTGGGTTCCAACTTCTGTCCCTTCCTCCCTCCCCAGTCATCCCCATTGAGAAGGCAAGCAATTCAATATAGGCTATACATAAAGACTCCCATAATAGTCATGTCATGAAAGACTAACTATATTTCCCTCCATCCTATCCTGCCTCCCATTTATGATATTCTCACTTTTGACCTCGTCCTTCCACAAAAGTGTTTACTTCTAATTATTCCCTCCTCCAATTTGCCCTCCCTTCTTTGATCCCTGCCAACCCATTTATTCTCTTCTCCCTTACTTTCCTATAGCGTAAGATAGATTTTCATACTAAATTGAATGTTCATGTTATTCCCTCCTTAAGTCAAATGTGATGAGAGTAAGCTTCACTTTTTTCCTCTCAACTCCCCCTTTTCTCCTCCATTGAAAAATCTTTTCCTTATCTCTTTCATGAGAGATAACCCACCCCATTCCATTTCTCCCTTTCTCTTCCTGATATATTCCTGACTCACAGCTTGATTTTATTTTTTAGACATCATACCTTCTCGTTCAACTCACCCTGTGTTCTCTGGCTATATATAAATATATGTGTGTGTGTGTGTGTGTGTGTGTGTGTGTGTGTGTGTGTGTGTGGAATCCCTCCAATTATCCAAATACTGAGAAAAGTTTCAAGAGTTACAAATATTATCTTTCCATGTAGGAATGTAAACAGTTCAACTTTAGTAAGTCCTATATGATTTCTCTTTCCTGTTTACCTTTTCATGCTTCTCTTGATTCTTGTGTTTGAAAGTCAGATTTTCTACTCAGCTCTGGTCTTTTCATCAAGTATGCTTGAAAGTACATTGAGTGACCATTTTCCCCTGAAATATACTCAGTTTTTCTGGATGGATGATTTTTGGTTTTAATCCTAGTTCCCTTGACTTCTGGTATATCATATTCCAAGCCCTTCAATACCTTAATGTAGATTCTGCTAGATCTTGTGTTATCCTGATTGTTTTTCCACAATACTCAAATTGTTTCTTTCTAGCTGCTTGCAGTATTTTCTCCTTGACCTGGGAACGCTGCAATCTGGCTAAAATATTCCCAGAAGTTTCTCTTTTGGGATCTCTTTCAGGAGGTGATTGGTAGGTTCTTTCAATATTTATTTTACCCTTTGGTTCTGGAATATCAGGGCAACTTTCCTTAATGATTTCATGAAAGAGGATATCTAGGCTCTTTTTTTATTATGGCTTTCAATTAGTCCTCTAATTTTTATATTATCCCTCTTGGACATATTTTTCAGGTAAGTTGTTTTTCCAATGAGATATTTCACATTATCATGTATTTTTTCATTCTTTTGGTTTTGTTTTGTAATTTCTTGTTTTCTCATAAAGTCATTAGTTTCCATCTGATCCATTCTAATTTTTAAAGAACAATTTTTTTTAGTCAGTTTTTGAATCTCTTTTTCCATTTGGCTTATTCTGCTTTTTAAAGCATTCTTCTCCTCGTTGACTTTTTGGACCTCTTTTGCCAATTGAGTTAGCCTATTTTTAAAGGTGTTAATTTCTTCAACATTTTTTTGGGTCTCCTTTAGCAGGGAGCTGATCTGCTTTTCATGCTTTTCTTTCATCTCTCTCATTTCTCTTCCCAGTTTTTCCTCCACCTCTCTTACTTGATTTTCAAAATCCTTTTTCAGCTCTTCCATGGCCTGAGACCATTGCATGTTTATTTTGGAGGTTTTGGATGCAGAAATCTTGAGTTTTAGGTCTTCCTCTGATGCTGTGCATTGTTCTTCCTCATCTGAAAAAATGGAAGAAAATACCTGTTCATCAAGAGAGTAGCCTTCTATAGTCTTTTTTCCCCCTTTTGGGGCATTTTTCCAGCCAATTACTTGACTTTCGAGTCCTTTGTTATGAGGAGGATATACTCAAATTACCTGTAAGTTCTCAGTTCCTCCAAGGTGGCACAATCAAGGGATAGGAGTTTACTCCTCTCCTGGCCTGGACCCTTTTCTGTGAGCAACCACAAACACTCTATTCTGCCCAGGACCTGCGAGTACAATTCCCTCTCTACAAGTGCCTCCAGCTCCACCACGCCAGAACTCTTTCTCAACCCAAGAGAGGCACTCAGGGCTGAGATCCAGATCAGTTACTCAATTCCCCCAGGGGCTTTCATCTGAGGGTTCCAAAAATGGACACTGCCGCTCCATTTGTTGTTGCCAGCAGGGTCAGACCCTGTTCCCTTCTCATGTGGATGAAAGAGCTTTCTCACTGCTCTTTGAAGTTGTCTTTGACATTTGTGGGTTGAGCAATCTGGGAACAGCAGCTGCTGCTGGGGATTCCACCCCTTGAAGGCTGCTCTGGTCCTGTCCTTGCCACACCACAGCCAAGGCTGGGCTGAGCTCCACTCTGCGCCTGGTGTGATAGATATTTCCTGTCTGCCTTCCAGGCTGTCTTGGGTTGGAAATTTCTTTTACTCTATTGTTTTGTTGCTTCTGCTGCTCTAGAATTTGTTTAGGGTCATTTTACATGTATTTTATGGACTATGGAGGGGAGCTTCTACAGGTCTGTCCTTCTACTCTGCATCTTGGCTCTGCCCCCATTTGCTCTTTAGCAAATTAGAAAAATGTCCTCTCCAGCCTCATTGAGAACATAAGGAGAAAGGAGAAAGGAGAAAAACAAGCATTTATTAAATTGCTACAATGTGTCAGGCATTGTGTTAAGTATTTTACAGGTTTTATCCTGCTTGTTCCTTAAATAACCCTGGAATTATTGAGGATTATTATCTCCATTTTTACAGCTGAGGAACTGAGGCAAACAGAAATTAAGTGACTCATTCAGGGTCATAAAATAAGTATCTCGTGGTGGATTTCAATTCTGGTCTTCCTGACTCCAGGCTGAGGACTCCAGCCATGTAGGGAAGAAAGAAAGAAAGAAAGAAAGAAAGAAAGAAAGAAAGAAAGAAAGAAAGAAAGAAAGAAAGAAAGAAAGAAAGAAAGAAAGAAAGAAAGAAAGAAAGAAAGAAAGAAGGAAAGAAAGAAGGAAAGAAAGAAGGAAGGAAGGAAGGAAGGAAGGAAGGAAGGAAGGAAGGAAGGAAGGAAGGAAGGAAGGAAGAAAAAGAAGGAAGAAAAAGAAAGAAAGAAAGGAAGGAAGGAAGGAAGGAAGGAAGGAAGGAAGGAAGGAAGGAAGGAAGGAAGGAAAAGAAGGAAGGAAGAAGAGAGAAGAGGGAAGAGAGAAGAGGGAAAGAAGGGAGAAAATATAGGAACAGAGAAATAAATAATAAATGAAAAGACAAAAGAAAGTAAAGAAATTTATGAGTCTGGGGATAGATCAAATTAGAGGAGTGGAATCATAAAGGTCCAGTATAGAAGAGAGTAACATGGACCTACATATATGTACTAAAATGTACATTGATTGAAATTCAATTTGCCCAAAATATCTCTAGTTGGATGTAGCGCATCTGTCTCCCTCTACTGCCTAGAAGTTTGCACCACTGTTTTCATACCCACTTTTTTAAATTTATTTATTTTAAGTTTTCAACATTCATTTCCACAAAATTTTGAGTTCCAAATTTTCTCCCCATCTCTGCCTTCCTCCTACCCCCAAAACACCGAGCATTCTAATTACCCCTACCACAAATCTGCCCTCCCTTTTAACATCCCTCCCTTCCCTTATCCCCATGTTCTCTTTTGTCCTATAGGGCAAGACAAATTTCTATACCCCATTACCTGTATTTCTTAGTTGTATGCAAGAACAATACTCAACAGTTCTTCCTAAAATTTTGAGTTCCAACTTTTCCTCCCTTCTTCCTCCCCACCCAGCCCCATTGGGAAGGCAAGCAATTCAATATAGGCATATATGTGTAGTTTTTGTAAATGACTTTATAATAGTCATGTTATGTAAGACTAACTATATTTCCCTCCTACTATCCTGCCCCCCATTTCTTCTGTTCTCTCCTTTGACACTGTCCCTCCCCAAGAGTGTTGACTTCTGATTGGTCCCTCCTCCCATTGTCCTCCTTTCCATGATCCCCCTCACCCTGCTTATCCCTTTCTCCCCCATCTTCCTGTATTGTAACATAGGTTTTCCTACCAAAATGAGTGTACATCTTATTCCTTCCTTGAGTCAAATGTGATGAGAGTAAGCTTCACATTTTCTCTCTCACCTCCCCTCTTTTTCACTCCATTAAAAAGTCTTTTTCTTGCCTCTTTTATAAGAGATAATTTGCCCCATTCCATTCTCCCTTTCTCCTCTCAATATATTCCTCTCACCACTTAATTTCATTTTTTAGATATATTCCTTCCTATTCAACTCACCCTATGCTCTCTGTCTCTGTGTGTTTCTGTGTGTGTGTGTGTGTGTGTGTGTGTGTGTGTGTAATTCCACCAACTACCCAGATACTGAAAAAAAGTTTCAAGAGTTACAAATATTGTCTTTCCATGTAGGAATGTAAACAGTTTAACTTCAGTGAGTCCCTTATGATATCTCTTTCCTATTTACCTTTTCATGCTTCTCTTCATTCTTGTGTTTGAAAGTCAAATTTTCATTTCAGCTCTAGTCTTTTCATTAAGAATGCTTGAAAGTCCTCTATTTCATTGAAAGATCATTTTCCCCTGAAGCATTATACTCAGTTTTACTGGGTAGGTGATTCTTGGTTTTAGTTCTAGTTCCTTTGACTTCTGGAGTATCATACTCCAAGACCTTCGATCTCTTAATGTAGAAGCTGCTAGATCTTGTGTTATCTTGATTGTATTTCCACAACACTCAAATTGTTTCTTTCTGGCTGTTCGCAATATTTTCTCCTTGAACTGGTAACTCTGGAATTTGGCTACAATACTACTTGGAATTTCTCTTTTCAAATATCTTTCAGGAGGTGATTCATGGATTCTTTCGATATTTATTTTATCCTCTGGTTGTATAATATCAGGGCAGTTTTCCTTGATAATTTCATGAAAGATGTTGTCTAGGCCCTTTCTTTTTGGTCATGGCTTTCAGGTAGTCCCACAATTTTTAAATTGTCTCTCCTGGATTTATTTTCCAGGTCAGTTCTTTTTCCAATGAGATGCTTCACATCATCTTCCATTTTTTCATTCTTTTGGTTTGGTTTTGTGATTTCTTGGTTTCTCATAAAGTCATTAGCCTACATCTGTTCCACTCTAATTTTTAAAGGAGTATTTTCTTTAGTGAACTTTTGAACTTCCTTTTCCATTTGGCTAATTATGCTTTTTAAAACATTCTTCTCCTCATTGGCTTTTTGAACCTCTTTTGCCAATTGAGTTAGCCTATTTTTAAAGATGTTATTTTCTTCAGCACTTTTTGGGGTTTCCTTTAGCAAGTAGTAGAATTGCCTTTCATGATTTTCTTGCATGTCTCCCATTTCTCTTCCCAATTTTTCCCCCACCTCTCTTACTTGATTTTCAAAATCCTTTTTGAGCTCTTCCATGACCTGAGACCACTGAATATTTATTTTGGTTGTTTAGGATACAGAAGCCTTGACTTTTATGTCTTTCCCTGATGGTAAGCATTGTTTTTCCTCATCTGAAAGGATGAGAGAAGATATCTGTTCACTAAAAAAATGACCTATAGTCTTATTTTTTCCCTTTTTTGGGTATTTTCCCAACCAGTTACTTGACTTTTGGGTCCTTTGTCAAGAATAGGGTATACTCTGGGAATCTGTAAGATCTCAGTACCTCCAAGGTGGCATAGTCAAGCATGTACACTGGTCTGGGAGCAACAAGAAACTTTTGTGCCCAGAATCTGTGAGTAATAGAGTTTCCTCTCCACAGCCACCTGGCCTCCAGTTCCACCAAGCGAGCACTGGGGACTGAGATTCCTATAAGCTGCTCAATTCTCCCAGGGGCTTTAGCTGGGGCAGGGCCTCCATTCAGTGTGAGATAAAGGTCACTTACTCAAACCCCGAGGAACATTAGGTGGGGGCAGGGCTGAGGTCAGTTTTCCCAAGGGGGTTATGATCCAACAATGGATGTGGGCTGCTGTGGGACCTGTTGTGGCCTGATGGGGGCTCTGCCACCACTTGAGGCCAGAGGTTTGGGAAGACCCTCCTTCCTTTTCTGCTAGCTGAAAAAACTCTCTCACTGACCTTTGGTGCCTGTGGGTTGAGGGATCTGCAAACCACTGCTACTGCCACTGGGGATTCCACCCAGAGGCCTGCTCAGGGCTGGGAGGCCAAGGCTGGGCTGGGCTCTGCTCTGGGTCTGGTGGGACAGACCTTTCCCGTTGGACTTTCAGGTCACCCTAGCCTGGAAATCTCCTCTGCTCCATTGTTCTGTGGCTTCTGCTGCTCTAGAATTTGTTGAGAGTCTTTCTTCACAGGTATTTTATGGGCTGTGGGGGGAAGAGTTAGTGTATGTGCATCTTTCTACTCTGCCACCTTGGCTCCGCCCCCCCTTCATGCCCCTTAGATAATAATTGTTGACATTTACAGAGCAACTTTGAAGTTTAGTTCATGCTTTATGTATATTTTCACTTGAGTCTCACAAAAGCTTTGTAAGGTACATACTGCAAACATTATTGTACCCATTATACAGATGAGGAAATTGAGGTTCATTAAAATTAAGTGACGTCTTTAAGTCTCTAAGGACCTATATATAAACATCCAACCACAGATATATGTACTACTCCCCACACTGACTGCTATATGCATTAACTCTCATTTCATGACAAATCCTTTAACTGACATCCTAATAATGATACCTAGTATTTATATAATACTTCAAAATTTTCCAAATTCTTCAGCAAATATTATCTCATTTTTTCTTCATGACAACCCTAAAAGTTGGGTGCTATTATTGTCCACATTTTACAGATAGGAACTGAGGCAGACAGATGTGCTAAGTGACTTAGTAAGAGTCACATAGCTAATAACAGTCTGAGGACAGTTGTAAATGTGTCTCTTATTGACTTCATTTCCAGCACTCTATCCATTGGGATTTTTTAAATTTCATATTACATTTTTGCCCAATTATATCTCAGAACAGTTTTTAACGTAGGCATGCTTTTTAAAAGATTTTAGGTTTCAAATTCTCGCCCTCTCATCCCCCCTCATTGAGAAAGCAAGAAATTTGATATAGGTTATGTATGTGTGGTTATGCAAAATATATTTCCTCATTAGTCATGTAAACATAGATGACAAAAGAAAAATAAAGTTAAAAATGCTTTGTTCTGCATTCAGACTCCATCAGTTCATTCTCTGTACATGGATAGCATTTTCATAAGTCCTTTGGAATTCTTTCAGATATTGCTAAGATATTGCTAAGAATGACTAAGTCATTTGCAATTGATCATCATACAGTACTGCTGTTACTCTGTACAATGTTCTTCTGGTTCTGCTCACTTCACTTGGCATCCATTCATGCAAGTTTTTTCGAGGTTTTCTGAAATCTATCTGGTCCTCATTTCTTATAGCCAACAGCATTCCATTACATTCATATACCACAACTTGTTCAACAATTCCCCAGTTGATGGGAATCCCCTCAATTTCCAATTCTTTGCCATCACTAAAAGAAATGCTGTAAATATTTTTGTTCCTTTAGGTAATTTTTCTTTTATTTTTCATTTTAAATCTCTTTGGGATATGGACCTAATGGTGGTATTGCTAGGTCAAAGGGTATGTAATGTTTTATAGTCCATTAGGTACAATTCAGAATTGTGCTCTACAGTAGTTAAATCAGTCCACAATATTCCAATAGTGCATTAGTGTCTGATTTTTCCATGTCACCTTCAACATTTGCCATTTTCCTTTTCTAGGAAAGATGTGGGGTGATAACTCAGTTATTTTAACTTATATTTTTCTAATAAGTGGTGATTTAGAGCATTTTTATGTGACAATAGAAAGTTTTGGTTACTTTGAAAAACTGCTTATTCCTATCCTTTAACCATTTATCAATTAGGAAATGGCTCTTAGTTTTACAAATTTGACCCTTCTCTATATATTTTTCAGAGTTATGATTGTTAATTGACTATTTCCTTCCATCCTATTTATCCTTTTTCCTTTCACCCTGTCAATCCTCAAAAATGTTTTGCTTCTGTCCACTACCTTCTCCAATTCATCTTCCTTTCTATCACCATTTCCCATGTTCTCTTATCCTTTTTTCCTCCTACTTTGCTAAAGGGTAAGATAGATTACAATACCCAACTGAATATGTAATGTAATTTCCCCCTTGGGCCAAGTCCAGTGAAAGTAAGATTCAAGTGCTCAACCTCACTTTTCCCATCTTCCTCTTCACTATAAAAGCTCTTCATGATTCTTTTATGTGAGATAATATACCACATTTTGCCTTTGACCTTCCCCTTCTCCCAATGCTTCCTTCTTTCTCACCTCTTAATTATATATGTATAGATATAGATTAAATATTATCCCATCAAATTCAGCTAACATTAGTGCCTTCTGTCTATGTATACTTCTAACTACCTTAATAATAAGAAAATTCTTAGGAGGTACAAATATCATCTTCCAAACAGGAATATGAAGCTTTACCTTATTGAATCCGTTGTAATTTCTCTTTCTTTTTTACCTTTTATTCTTCTCTTTTTTATTTTTAGTTCATTTATTTATTTTTAGTTTTCAACATTCACTCCATAATTTTTAAATTTTCCTTCCTTCCTTCCCTTCCCCTCTCCCCAAGAGGGCTTGCAACCTGATATAGGTTCTACATATGCATTCCTATTAAACATATTTTCATATTTGTCATATTGTATAGAAGAATTAGAATGAACAGGAGGAACCTTGAGAAAAGGAAAACAAACAAACTAAAAACAAATAGAAAATAGTCTGCTTCACTCTACATTCAGTCTCTACTGTTCTTTCTTTGGTTACAGATGGCATTTTCCATCACGAGTTCTTAGGAATTGTTTTAGAGTCTTACATTGCTGAGAGGGGCTAAGTCTATCAGAGTCAGTCATTGCACACTGCAGATGATACTGTGTACAATATTGTCCTGGTCCCACTCACTTCTCTCAGTCTCAGTTCATATAAACCTTTACAGGTTTTTCTGAAGACTGTTCATCATTTCTTATAGCACAATAGTATTCCATTACATTCATTTACCACAACTTGTTCAGCCATTCCCCAATTGATGGGCATTCTCTGAATTTCCAGTTATTGGTCACCACAAAAAGAACTGCTACAAATATTTTTGTACATGTGGGACCTTTTCCCATTTTATGATCTATGTGGGATACAGCCCTAGAAGTGATATTGCTGGGTCAAAGCATATGCACATTTTTGTAACTCTTTGGGCAGAGTTCCAAATTGCTCTCCGGAATGGTTGGATCAGCTCATAGCTCCACCAAGAGTGAGTTAATGCTCCAACCCTCCCACATCTTCTCTAACATTTATGATCTTCCTGTTTTGCCATGTTAGCCAATCTGATTGGTGTGATGTGTTACCTCAGTGTTGTTTTGTTTTGCATCTCTCTAATCAATAGTATTTTAGAGCATTTTTTCATATGGCTGTAGAGAACTTTAATTTCTTCTTCTGAAAACTGGCTATTCATATCCTTTGACCAATTATCAATTGGGGAGTGACTTGTATTCTTGTAAATTTGACTCAGGTCTCTAT